>NW_022603588.1:0-2500 GCF_008692095.1 Etheostoma spectabile
TCATGAAATACTACAAAGAACTATTTTTGGGACTGTTATTTCCACTCTTCATTCTAACCCCAACCGGCCCGTCAGACACCGACTAACAAGAGCCTGGGTCTGGGCCTGGGCCTGGGCCTGAGCCTGGGTCTGGGCCTGGGCCTGAGCCTGAGCCTGGGCCTGAGCCTGAGCCTGGGTCTGGGCCTGGGCCTGGGTCTGAGCCTGAGCCTGGGTCTGGGTCTGGGCCTGAGCCTGGGTCTGGGTCTGGGCCTGAGCCTGGGCCTGGGCCTGGCTCTGAGCCTGAGCCTGGGTCTGGGTCTGGGCCTGGGCCTGGGTCTGAGCCTGGGTCTGGGTCTGTCCCAGGTTTCTGCCTAAAAGGAAGTTTTTCCTCGCCACTGTGGCCCTGTTGCTTGCTCTGGAGGAAACTACTAGACCTGTTGGGTCCTTGTAAATTCTGGAGTGTGGTCTAGACCTGGTCTATCTGTAAAGGGTCTCGAGAGAACTCTTGTTATGAATTGATACTATAAATAAAATAAAATTGAACTGTTCGGGGTTACTTAGGAACATGTTTAGGTGCTGTAATGGGAAAATTACATCGACAATGATTTCCTTTAAATAATGTTCACTTCTTAAGTGATTCTTCATTTTAAGTACAGTAGGTCCTTCAAATGTCCCTCTGAAACATGTGTCTCCTAAAGATGTCTCCCAAAGTGAGTCCTGAATGTTAGGACCCTGCAATTCTCCACTCTAACCCTTGTGTTGTCTTCCTGTGGACCATGAACTTGTTGTCCTTCCGGGTCCAAATGTCCAGCTGTTTTTGCATTTTTTTTTTCTATGCTTTTGACACAGAATTTTTGTCCATACATGGTCAATAAACCTAATTTATATGACATTATACCTATTTTTAAGAGGATGTAAAGTCAGGATTCTGTGTTAAAACCCTTTACATTTATTTTTATTTTTTTCAAATTCATATGAAACTGAATAAAACAGCAACAAATTCATACAAATTTAGCAAAGACCATCCATGCATTGATGTTATTTTTGGGGCATTGTGGCTGAAAGAAACTTCTGATATAAAAAAAAAAAAAAAACGTTGAAAACGTGTCAAATTTTTTTACCCCGAGGACAACACGAGGGTCAAGGAGACGGTAACGAAAAACAGGCGCCTCAAGGTCACCGTGCCCGATCTGAAGGTCAAAGTCGGAACCGATCTACAGACGAGATAAAGCTCCGACTTCTGAGATCGAATGACAGCTACCGCCATTTGTTGACGTTTGTTTTCAATTTGAAAAAGGATTAAACCTTCAATCCGGTTTGCAGCCTGTCTTTATTGTGGTTTACAGGGTCTCTCCTCCCTCGCTGCACAGACACTTCCACAACTTTGCTTTAAGGTAAATTAAATGGTTGCACCAGGGAAAAAAAACGGCATTTAAATCCAACATCTCCACAAACTGCCCTCTGCAAACTGCGAGTCCTCGGATAGGCTGGTGCTTCGGTCTCTAAAATGTCAGAAAAGGGTGAAAAATGGGGATCGGTGTTTCCCAAAAGCCCAAAATGACGTCTTCAAACGCCTTAGGACACTAAAATGTCCACACTTAACGAGCTGACACCACAGACGTTTGGCTTTGTTTCATAGAAAACGACTCGGACTGATTAATCGACATCTAAAGTAGTGGTCGATTAATTAAATAGTTTACATACAACTAATCAATTAAACTTTCCTCAGACTAACTCAAGTCCTGGAGAACTTGTTTTGAAGTCAGAAGCAATAAAGTCAGACTCTCCCAGCTCCACTAGGAAGGTAAAAAACTACTTTATGTTCCATAAAATCACCTTAAATTGGACTTATTAATGCTTTTGGGATGACTTCTGCAAGGAAATTGACATTTCCAGCAGCGGTTTTTAGCAAAAAATACAGTATAGAGAGAAAAAAGAAGGAGACGGCTTAATAGTAATGATAACGATAATTTAAAAAAACACCTTTGGCTATTAAAAAAAAGATATTTACCTCAAATTATGTCCGTGTGTTGCATTGAAATGCACCAACCATTAACCCTGCTTATGTCTTCCCGTCAAAATCAACGCTTTCTATCGATGTTTCTACCTTTTTCTCACGTTTTTCTCCCTTTTTTGCAACACGTTTGACTCTTTTTTTACGATGTTTGTCACTTTGACGTTTTCAACACGACGCAACGCCAACTTACTAATTTTAATTTTACAGTTATCTTTGGAATCTATGGTCCATAAACCTCATTTATAGGGAAATTATGCTTGATGTTGGAGTTAGAAAAGCAGAAATTAGGAATTATTGAGACTGAAATTAAAGGAATGGATGTTGATGATAATCACAGACTGGAATATGTCAACTTTTACTCAGTACTACAGATGTCAGAGTGTGGGGGGGGGGGCGCCTGAGCGGGGGCGCCCTGAGCGGTTGGGGGGGGGGTTTGGTGCCTTGCCAGTGCCCAGGAGGTGATCTGGATGTAGTTGGTCCACATCAATCATACCCATCGGTCCC
>NW_022603588.1:7500-41968 GCF_008692095.1 Etheostoma spectabile
TAGTGGTCCCTAATATTGTATCTGAAGTCTCTTTATATAGACCTTAGTGGTCCCCTAATATTGTATCTGAAGTCTCTTTTATATAGACCTTAGTGGTCCCTAATACTGTATCTGAAGTCTCTTTATATAGACCTTAGTGGTCCCTAATACTGTATCTGAAGTCTCTTTATATAGACCTTAGTGGTCCCCTAATACTGTATCTGAAGTCTCTTTGTATAGACCTTAGTGGTCCCTAATACTGTATCTGAAGTCTCTTTTATATAGACCTTAGTGGTCCCTAATACTGTATCTGAAGTCTCTTTTATATAGACCTTAGTGGTCCCTAATACTGTATCTGAAGTCTCTTTATATAGACCTTAGTGGTCCCTAATACTGGATCTGAAGTCTCTTTTATATAGACATTAGTGGTCCCTAATACTGGATCTGAAGCCTCTTTTACATAGACCTCATAAAGTGGAACCTTTTCATGCTATGGGACCTTTAAAACATGTTAAAATCCAAATTAAAACAACCTCCTTTGAATGTTTTTGGGACATTAATGAATCACTTGATCTATATTCTGCATTAATTACGAAGAAGTTATCTGCAAAAAGTGCCTTTTTCTTATTTCCCATGTCATTTATTCAAAGAAAGGGAAGTTGTAGGACTCAAAGAAAGACAGAATTGCTTTGAATCTTCTCTCTAAACGGACTAAAGATCTAAATCCTGCTGCTGTCTGTCCCCCATCGTGTCGGCAGTTTCTCCCGATTGCTAAGACCCATTTCTTGAAAGCTGCTCTCCTTTTTCTCCAAAACTGTCAACATAAAAACCTCAGACTCTTTTTTTTTTTGCAAAACCAGACTTTCACTTAACTCAAAACAGTTCAATCTGGGCTCAAAACTGAGTCAATCAAAATTCAAAAACACTGCTGAACAGTCACTAAACACTACGTGGAAGAACTAGAAAACACGTGAAGCTGGAGAAATAAATGTTCCTTGGTCACTCTAGGCTAGATGCACGTTCAAAACCCCCAAAAAACGATGCATTTAGCAGTAGTACCAAAAGACAAAACAGAAATCTGATGCATTTGCCACTTGTGTACAGTTCGTACAAATAAAGTACAAAAGTATACATTAAGTGCATCGCTCAGCCAGGACTCTGTTCTCTTCTCTGACTCTTTGGATGATGGTGGACTCAGGGAATCTACTGGTGTTTAGTTGGACCCCCTGTCCCGCCTCCCTCACGCTCGTACCATGGACAAGAACAAGGTCAATCACAGCAGCTCTGATTTCATCAGATATTACTGTTCTTTGTCTTCACTGACCTCCTCGACCACCTGGACCTCCTCGACCTCCTCGACCACATGGACCACCTCAACCACCTGGACCTCCTCAACCACCTGGACCTCCTGGACCTCCTGGACCTCCTCAACCACCTGGACCACCTGGACTTACTTGACCACCTCAACCTAGTCGACATCCCCGACCTCCTCAACCACCTCCACCTCCTCGACCTCCTCAACCACCTGGACCACCTGGACTTACTTGACCACCTCAACCTTCTCGACATCCTCGACCTCCTCAACCACCTCCACCTCCTCGACCTCCTCGACCTTCTCGACCTCCTCAACCACCTCAACCTTCTCGACCACCTCAACCTCCTCAACCTCCTCCACCTCCTCAACCTCCTCGACCACCTCGACCACCTCGACCTCCTCAACCTCCTCAACCTTCTCGACTTCCTCGACCTTCTCGACCTCCTCAACCACCTCAACCTTCTCGACCACCTCAACCTAGTCGACATCCCCGACCTCCTCAACCACCTCCACCTCCTCCACCTCCTCCACCTCCTCAACCACCTGGACTTACTTGACCACCTCAACCTAGTCAACATCCCCGACCTCCTCAACCACCTCGACATTCTCAACCTTCTCGACATCCTCGACCTCCTCAACCACCTCCACCTCCTCGACCTCCTCAACCTTCTCGACTTCCTCGACCTTCTCGACCTCCTCAACCACCTCAACCTTCTCGACCACCTCAACCTCCTCAACCTCCTCCACCTCCTCAACCTCCTCGACCTCCTCGACCTTCTCGACCTCCTCGACCACCTCGACCTCCTCGACCACCTCGACCTCCTCTCACACAAACTCTTCTTCTCAGATTTCTATCCACTGTAGGGCCTCACAAACCAGTGGTCTCTGAACTGGCTTCCTGTAGATGTTCCCTCACATCATTAGCCACAAGTGGGATCCATTTTGAGTTGTTGTGTTCAAGTGGTCACACCCGTGCTTTCATTGTATTTGACTTTTGTCACCTGTGCTCACCATTATGCAGCACGGGTGCATCACAATGAAAATGTGTTGGCAGGTTAAGTCTAAACAGGTGAAACCTACTTATGGATTCACCAAAAGAGGGATTGATTCAATCAGTGGGCTCAGGCAACTGTAACACCAGGTATCTTTGGAGACCTTTGTGCAGTAGGTTTTGAAAATGACCAACATTTCAGCCCAATAAGGTGTGTCTCCTACATTGCTCACCTGTGTGTCCACAGTGTCCCGGTTCTCCAGCCCCAGACTGACGCCCAGGCTGAGCAGGAAGAGGGCCCTGTCCATCTCGCCGCTGTCGGACGCCAGCATCGACCTCCAGACCATGATCCGCACCTCGCCCAACTCGCTGGTGGCCTACATCAACAACTCGCGCTCCAGCTCGGCCGCCAGCAGCTCCTACGGACACCTGTCGGTCGGCGGACTCAGGTAACTCACCTGGAGAGACGACGGGACCCAATCACAGCGCTCGTTGGTGTTTTCCCACACATCCTCTGACTTTAGGTGTCATTTTGTCTCATATTCTTCTTTAAAAGACTGATTTCAGATGAAATATTTATACCTCCATTTGCTTCCTGACGCTTTGTTCTTTCTCTACTTTCTCTAAGTGTTCTTATTCTTATTCAGTCAGTCAGTTCATAGGTTATTATCTTCATATTTTATAGTCATGGTTAATATTTTATCATGATCTACTGCACTGTTCAATCCCTGCACTGTTCACCTTTGCACTTTCATCATTACACACAGTCTACAATCGTATCTATCTATCTATCTATCTATCTATCTATCTATCTATCTATCTACATAACTATCTATCCATCCATCCATCCATCCATCCATCTATATTTCCATCCATCTACATATCCATCTATTCATCTACATATCCATCTATTCATCTACATATCCATCTATTCATCTACATATCCATCTATTCATCTACACATCCATCCATCCATCCACATATCCATCTATCCATCCACATATCCATCTATCCATCTACATAACTATCTATCCATCAACACATCCATCCATCTATCCACATATCCATCCATCCATCCATCCATCTATTCTCACATCCATCCATCCATCCACATATCCATCCATCCATCTACGTATCCATCCATCTACACATCCATTCATCTACATAACTATCCATCCATTTACATAACTATCTATCCATCTACATATCTATCCATCTACATAACTATCTATCCCTCTACACATCCATCCATCCATCTACACATCCATTCATCCATCTACATAACTATCTATCCATCTACACATCCATCCAGCCATCTACATAACTATCTATCCATCTACACATCCATTCATCCATCTACATAACTATCTATCCATCTACACATCCATTCATCCATCTACATAACTATCTATCCATCTACACATCCATCCAGCCATCTACATAACTATCTATCCATCTACACATCCATCCAGCCATCTACATAACTATCTATCCCTCTACACATCCATCCATCCATCTACACATCCATTCATCCATCTACATAACTATCTATCCATCTACACATCCATCCAGCCATCTACATAACTATCTATCCATCTACACATCCATCCATCCATCCATCCATCCATCTACCTCCTTGTGTTGCTTCCTCCCCTAACCCCAGTGAAACATGCAGGATCAACATCAATCTGAACCTGTTCTTGGCCCTCTGCAGCCCCTCCTTCCCGTTCCCCCATCCCATCAACCCCATGGCCTACCACCAGCTCCTCTCGCAGCAGCGGGGGGGGCTCAGCGCCTTCGGACACACTCCACCTCTCATCCAGCCTCCGCCCTCCTACTCCACCCGCCTGCCGGGCCTCGGCCTCTCCTCCCTGGCCGCCTCCGCCCGCAACAGCGACCTGCCGTCAAAGGTACAACGCCATTTTAGATGTTTAAAGATCATCTTGCACTCAAATCATGTCTCTTCTCATGTTAAGATGCAGAGATACACTAGTGGAGACTGGAAATCAGCTACATCACCACAAGCCTCCACGTGGCTTTCTGACATTATGATGTTTCTAACATTAGAGAAAAAGAAAATCTAGTTCTCCGTCAGAGGAACATCCAGAACATTTTACAAAACTTGGGAACCTTTATTTTGAAGGACTTACTGCTGGGGACATAGGGACGGTGGAGCAAAAGGACATTAGACGTTACCAGGAGTAACAAGAGAAAGGGTTTTTTTTGTCTAATATTTTAAATTGTATATTTGTTTACTTTGTATTTATTTTATTTATACATACATATATTAATTTTTTTCTCAACATAAGGGTTTGTTGTGGTTGGGACGGGGTTAGCAGAAAAGTGTCTTGTTACAATGGACATTGTCATGTTGCACTGTACCTTCTCTAAAACAATAAAAATATTTATGAAAAAGACACAAATATACACATATATACACATATATATATATATAGTGGATTTGTATTAGAAACGGGTTAAATTGAAATTATACATAATAACTGTAAAACCAGTGCCAAACATTGAAAAAAAAGCATCAAAAGTGTTGTAAAAAATTGCCAAAAACGTAAGAAAAAATTAAAAAGCGTAAACAAAAGTGTCGATTTTCACATTTCGACGGGAAGACGACACGAGGGTTTAGGATTTTGGATACTGAATCTTCTCTTCCTGTCCCCAGAACCACGGCGGCGACTCGGCCGTCAGCAGCACGGTCGACCCCATGATCACCAAAAGGTCAAAGGTCAAGACCGAAGCGGAGGGATTGAGGCCCATGACTCCTTGCTCACCGGTATGAAAATAAATAACCCAACCTACACCACAGATTCAAATGAATCTGCATTTATTTTTTATACTCTCATGCATTTGGTAACAACAGTTTTTGCAGCGTCATTAGTGCAGCAGGACAGATTGGACCTTTAACTGCGCTACACCTTCACCGTAACTGTAACATGTATCATGTTTGTGACGGGAGACGGAGGAGTGCAACTCTCGGGGAGTGCAACTCTCGGGGAAGGCAACGCTCGGGGTGTGCAACTCTCGGGGAGTGCAACTCACGGGGTGTGCAACTCACGGGGAGTGCCACTCTCGGGGAAGGCAACGTTCGGGGAGTGCCACTCTCGGGGAATGCAACGCTCGGGGAGTGCAACTTTCAGGAATGCAACGCACGGGGAATGCAACTCATGGGGAAGGCAACTCACGGGGAGTGCAACTCACGGGGAAGGCAACGCTCGGGGAGTGCAACTCACGGGGAATGCAACTCTCGGGGAGTGCAACTCACGGGGAAGGCAACGCTCGGGGAGTGCAACTCTCGGAGATTGCAACTCTCGGGGAATGCAACTCTCGGGGAGTGTAACTCTCGGGGAGTGCAACTCACGGGGAGTGCAACTCTCGGGGAGTGCAACTCTCGGGGAGTGCAACTCTCGGGGAATGCAATGCACGGGGAATGCAACGCACGGGGAATGCAACGCACGGGGAGTGCCACTCACGGGGAGTGCCACTCTCGGGGAAGGTAACGCTCGGGGAGTGCCACTCTCGGGGAAGGCAACGCTCGGGGAAGGTAACGCTCGGGGAGTGCCACTCTCGGGGAAGGCAACGCTCGGGGAGTGCAACTCTCGGGGAATGCAACGCACGGGGAATGCAACTCACGGGGAGGGACATTTGAAGGGAAGAAATCGGAAGGAGATACACGCAGGAAGACAGGGCACAGCGACAAGACAAAAAGGATCTGACAAGGCACAAGGAAAACACAGACATTAAATACACGAGGTAATGAGGTAACGAGGTAACAAGGTAATGAGGTAACAAGGTAACAAGGTAATGAGGTAACGAGAGGCAGGTGACAAGAGGGCAAGGAGCAAGGTGGAAAACATCAGGTAATCACAGAAGTGGGAAGACACAGGAAGTAGAACTAAATTTTACAAATTTAACAATTTTATCCTTTAAAAAACCTGAGCAATGCTGTAAGACATCTACCAAACACCTGTCACTTTTTTAAGGAAGCGTAGCACTAAATTTCAGATGTTAAACGGTTATTTTTCTTTAAACAATGAAAGAATTTATCATATTTGAAATGAAGAGTAGTCGCAATTTCCTTTGGCTGATAAAGAAAAAAAAGACATTTTACAAAGTGGGGACTTTGGTGAAAAATGAGGACTTTATTTGGAAAGAGGACGTATTAAAACGTGAAGACACCTCGCAAGATCAGTGAGGACTTTCTGGACATGTTTCTCAAGTCAGCAGCATTTTAGGGGAGTCACACTTTGGAAAAGTGAGGACAGTCTTTAAAAAGTTGGGAAATTATTTGGGAAAAGGGGACTTTTTTTGGAAGGTTGTGTGGACATTACTTGAAATATCAAGACAATTTTGGAAAGTCAAAACCATTGTCTAGATGTTTTAGGAGAGTCAACACACTTTGGTGAGTGAGGACAGTCTTTGGAAAGTCAGGTGATTTGGAAAGCTGGGACATTATTTGGGAAAAGGGGACTTTTTTGAGAGTTGTGTGGACATTACTTGAAATATCAAGACATTTTCGGAAAATCGGGCTATTTGAAAGCAGTTGGAAAGTCAAACATTGTTCAAAGAAAGTACAGTTTTGATATTTATTTTGATGATTCAAAATCAGTCAGGACTTTTTTGTGAAAGTCAGATTTTCTTTGGAAAGTCAGGGGGTTTTGGGAAATTGGGGTATTATTTGGGAAAAGGGGACTTTTGGAAGGTTGTGTGGACATTACTTGAAATATCAAGACATTTTCGGAAGACAAAAACATTGTCTAGATGTTTTAGGAGAGTCAACACACTTTGGAAATGTGAGGACAGACTTTGGAAAGTCAGGTGATTTGGAAAGCTGGGACATTATTTGGGAAAAGGGGACTTTTTTGGAGAGTTGTGTGGACATTACTTGAAATATCAAGACAATTTTGGAAAATCGGGCTATTTGAAAGCAGTTGGAAAGTCAAACATTGTTCAAAGAAAGTACAGTTTTGATATTTATTTTGATAATTCAAAATCAGTCAGGACTTTTTTGTGAAAGTCAGATTTTCTTTGGAAAGTCAGGGGGTTTTGGGAAATTGGGGTATTATTTGGGAAAAGGGGACTTTTGGAAGGTTGTGTGGACATTACTTGAAATATCAAGACATTTTCGGAAAGACAAAAACATTGTCTAGATGTTTTAGGAGAGTCAACACACTTTGGAAATGTGAGGACAGACTTTGGAAAGTCAGGTGATTTGGAAAGCTGGGACATTATTTGGGAAAAGGGGACTTTTTTGGAGAGTTGTGTGGACATTACTTGAAATATCAAGACAATTTTGGAAAATCGGGCTATTTGAAAGCAGTTGGAAAGTCAAACATTGTTCAAAGAAAGTACAGTTTTGATATTTATTTTGATAATTCAAAATCAGTCAGGACTTTTTTGTGAAAGTCAGATTTTCTTTGGAAAGTCAGGGGGTTTTGGGAAATTGGGGTATTATTTGGGAAAAGGGGACTTTTGGAAGGTTGTGTGGACATTACTTGAAATATCAAGACAATTTTGGAAAGTCAAAACCATTGTCTAGATGTTTTAGGAGAGTCAACACACTTTGGTGTGTGAGGACAGTCTTTGGAAAGTCAGGTGATTTGGAAAGCTGGGACATTATTTGGGAAAAGGGGACTTTTTTGAGAGTTGTGCGGACATTACTTGAAATATCAAGACAATTTTCGGAAAATCGGGCTATTTGAAAGCAGTTGGAAAGTCAAACATTGTTCAAAGAAAGTACAGTTTTAATATCTATTTTTATGATTCAAAATGTTTTGTAAAGTCAGGACTTTTTTTCGTGAAAGTCTGGATTTTCTTTGGAAAAGTGAGGACAGTCTTTGGAAAGTTGTGTGATGATTGGACATTTCTTGAAATTTCAAGACATTTCGGAAAGACAAAAACATTGTCTAGATGTTTTAGGAGAGTCAACACACTTTGGTGAGTGAGGACAGTCTTTGGAAAGTCAGGTGATTTGGAAAGCTGGGACATTATTTGGGAAAAGGGGACTTTTTTTGGAAAATCTGGCTTTTTGAAAGCAGTTGGAAAGTCAAAACATTGTTCAAAGAAAGTACAGTTTTAAGATTTATTTTGATAATTCAAAAATGTTTTGTGAAGTCAGGTCTTTTTCCTGAAAGTCCGGTTGTGTATTGGGTGATAATTGGACATTTCTTAAATTTTTTTTGGAAAGACCAAACCATATTCTAGAGAACAGAGGACAGTTTGGATATTTTGGTGATTCAGTTACCTTTCTACAGTCGGACACTTTTGCATAATGAGGACATTTTAAAGACCTGAGGTTACATTTAAAAAAGTGACCCTCTCCCGTTTGCCTCTTCTCCTGCCTCCTTCCCTGCATCCTGATCCACGGCGTGACTCGTGGCCCCTGGGGGCCCCCCCTCCCCTGACCCTCTTGTAAAAAAGACATCTGGGATAAAGAAAAACTCCCCATGATCAGAGCTCTGCTCCGCTCCTCTCTGCCGCTCCCTGCTCGCTGTAAACTGTGCCAGAGCACTTCGTTTCCATGAAATATTGGCCCCGGCTTTTATTGTCATCGGAGGAGCTTTTTTCCTCTTTCGTTCTTTTGACAAATTTGCACCCCCCCCCCCCCTCCCCCCCGATAGCGAGGCAGGTTTTGGGCTTGATGCATGGGGACGGCGGTGCACGCAGTCGTCTTGGGGCCACCACAATTGATGAAGACAGTGTGCGTGGGGCAGAGACAAACATGCTACAGTCAGCACGTTGTGTGTGTGTGTGTGTGTGTGTGTGTGTGCGTGCGTGCGTGCGTGTGTGTGTGTGTGTGTGTGTGTGTGTGTGTGTGTGTGTGTGTGTGGAGGCGTACAGGAAGCCGGGTGGGACTAGCTGTGTGTCGGTTTCTGCATGTGTGCTCTTGTACAGTTGAATTTGAGACACTGAGCGTGAGGATTTTTCATGTCTTTAAAATGGACTTTATGGAAAAATAAGGAATTTCTTAGAAGAAAAACACATTTTTAGGAAGTGAGCATGTTTTTAAAAAGTGAGGACATGTTTAGAAAGTTGCAAAACTTGAGGGTATGAGAATTTTTTAGAGGTTAAGGACCTTTTTTGGGACTGGTGAGATAACATGAATGTAGACTTTTTGGCAAACTGAGGACATTGTCCAGAGAAAGCCAGAATATTTTTGAAAGTTTCCCCTAAAATGTGGGAAGATAAGCACATTTTTAAATGTGAAGACATTTTTTGTGAAAGCAAAAAGCTTTTTTTTGAAGTTGTGAGGGACATTTTGGAAACTTGGGGAAACATTTTGCAACTTTTTGAGGGTTAGGATTCGACTACGATCAGGTTGAGTTATATTCACCTCTGAGGTTTTGCAGCGATGGAGCTAATACTTATTTTAGGCAGATATGTAGTTTAAGTAAAGCTGTTGCCCCCTGTTAACCCTTCTGTTGTCTTTGGGTCCAATTTGACCCACTTTCAAAAATTATTTATGGTGGAAATATGGTTTTCTTCTAACCAAATTGCCAGAAATGAACATGGATGGTTCCATGTAACCCTCTTCTCTAGTAAAATGAGGGATCTGTACGCTACTTTTATTGGATTCTGGGTGTTTTTATTCAGTTGCAAAGCATATTTCTGCTTTTTAAACTCAAAAATGTAGGTTTATTGACCCTGAATTCCAAGATAAGTGTAAAACTTGTTGTATCAGTTGGTAGTAGTGTGAAAAAAAACATCAGAAATATTGAAAAAACATAACTTAAGAAAAAATAAAAACGTGTGTGCCGGAAGCCTATAGGGGACAAAATGTTGAAAAATTTGTCAATTTCTTTTGCCGGGAGGACAACACAAGGGTTAAAGAAGTGTCCTGACCTGCAGAGGGACTTTGAGACCTGTGATGGTCTTGTTTGCTCTGAAACAGACACACACACACACACACTCACGCTGCCTAATTACAAGGGAACCGGGAGCTGTAAACACACATCACGTGTGTGTGTGTGTGTGTGTGTGTGTTTGTGGTGGACGTTGTCAAAACAAACCTCATCCAACCTCTTTAACTTCAGGTCAGCGTGATGGACTTCAATCTGTAATTTTCTGTAAACTGTTCCACATGTGCCTGGTGCAAACACGCCTTTAGAAGCAGAAAAGTGTATGCAATTCCCTTTTTGTAATATTTAGGAAATGTTTGGGTTCTCCACAGAACCATCACGGCAGCTTTCTGGACCTGAAGGAGGACGTGGATCGGGACGACTGTAAGCAGGAGCCCGAGGCCGTCTACGAAACCAACTGCCACTGGGAGGGCTGCAGCAAGGAGTACGACACCCAGGACCAGCTAGTCCACGTAAGCGTCTGTGTGTCTACGTCTGCTTAAAACACACAAATTCAAACTCACACTACCAGATGAAACCAGACACTAGAAGAGACACAAACCGCTCGTCAGTTTTGGAGTTTATCAGCATGCAATAGCGACATTATTCAGGTGTCTGATGACATGAAGCTTGTCAAAGACTCTCTAAAGGTCCTGTTGCACGGTTATTACGGTATATACGGTATTTAGCTTTTCCTACATGATACAGCTCAGAGTGCACATATCTTACAGAAATTGTACATTAAAATGAGCAAAGTATATAAGTTATATGTTGCTTCTTAAATTATTCCCTGCACCACAGCTCTCTGATCCTTTCTTTCTGCATATTCTTTGTCAGACAGCCTCTCTTAATTCTTAATTCAGGAACTTCAAGACCATAAATCAAGCACCAATGAATTGCTCACTTTGCCAATGCAAGGATAACCTTAAGTTGAGATCCATAACGTTTTCTAGTAAGTGGACCGCGAGTAAAGATCACGTCCTAAAACCACACTTCCAAAATGTCCAGACTGCACTCGCAGCAGACACCTGATCCCTGGAAAACTGATGCTCCACTTACATGTACTTCTTGTAGATGCACATTTCAAGCCATATGTTTGAGGCTGAGTCGGATTTTTCTCTCCATCACAACGAGCAGGGTCTTGGTTAAAAGGGTCTGGAGCATTCCCCACTTCCAGTGAAGCAAAGAGAGACAAGAAGGATCGGGGTGGGGGGGGTTAGGGAGGGTGAGGGACCTCGCTGATACCTCTGTGAGAACTTAACTCTTAGAGCTGCTATGTGTGGCACCTTTAAACATCAGCGTTGCATTGTCCAAATCCTGCTAAAGCTTTGAAGTGAGTCCTGTAAACCAAGGAGACTGTGGTCCAGATAACTGCCAGCAGTGACGTTACAGTGATAGTGTTTTCTCTAAGTCAAGGCCACATTTCACATCAACTCTATCACTCCATTTCCTCTGATTGGCTGAGCTCCACTAGGCTTTTCTGCAGATTTAGGATAAACATGTGAGGAATCATTTTTCCATCGAAAGACGGATTTATCTGGAAGAACAGCACACTGCAACGTGATGCAGAATGAAGAGTAGAGGACGATAGAGCTGCAAAGATCGCCAGCTATTTTGATTATTGCTTAATCAGTTTGTCTTTTTTTTTTTTTAATAGAAAAAAAGTGACAATTCTTTTATTCTAGCTTCTTGAATATGAATATCTTCTAGTTTCTTCTCTCCTCTCTGACAGTGAACTGAATATCTTTTGAGTTGTGGACAAAACGAGACATTTGAAGACGTCATCTCGGGCTTTTTGGGAAACACTGATCAACATACTTCTGACATTTTAGACCAAACAACTCATCTATTAATCCAGAAAATAATCCACACATTAATCAACAATTAGAAATATTGTTAGTGCTCGGATTGTATCTGCAACCGGCTGTTTTTCACTAAGAAAAGGAGAGATGGTGTTGGTGTGATTTTTGACTTCCAGTCTCAAAAAGAAAGATTGATCAAAAGAAACCTGAATTTACTTCAAGAAAAATCATATCTTTGTCTGTAACTGAGTCCTAAAACCTTAGGATATTATATAAGTTCGGGAAACAAGAAAGAGAGAATTATTATTATTATTATAACTATAATTAAACAGCCTGACTTTACAAATGTTTGTACTGCACTGGCAGATTTTGTCACTTTTATTAAAGAAAACATAACCGACGTTACGGACAAATCTGAGATTTTTACGTTATGGGAGAACGTGTGTGTTTCACTCTGGAAGCTGCTTTCATGGGGTCTGATATATAGAATATACTCTACTTATATACTCGCCCTAATTAGAGAGACTGGGACCGTTTCCTCTGCTGCAGCCTCCCTTTGAGATCTATGCTGAGAAGATGGATCTCTACTGAAAAACCTCGCCGAGAACAGCATGAGAGCCTCTTAGTGGACAAGTCTCTCCAGAAAACCTCTCACTTCTGTCTGTCTCTGTGTGTGTGTGTGTGTGTGTGTGTGTGTGTGTGTGTGTGTGTGTGTGTGTGTGTGTGTGTCCCACAGCACATCAATAATGACCACATCCACGGAGAGAAGAAGGAGTTCGTGTGCCGCTGGGAGGACTGTTCGCGGGAGCAGAAGCCCTTCAAAGCCCAGTACATGCTGGTGGTTCACATGCGCCGGCACACGGGGGAGAAACCACACAAGTGCACGGTGGGTAACGGATGGCCTGGGTGCCCCCACGGGCCCCTGGAGGGAGGGGGGGCAGCTCACACTCTCTAAACACCGCATGTTTCTGCACACACACGGCTGTTTTTTTATGTAAGTAAAACACACACACACACACACATAAATACACACCCCTGGGATGGCCGATAGAAGACTTCTTCCTTCTTTCTACTCATTGCACATGACATAAATACATTAATCTCACAACAATTCTTTCATCAACTGGTTTGGTTTGTACAAATGTCAATTTGAAGAATTAAAATGCTCATACGACTGCAGATTTGGACATTACAGTTAAAGAGTACTTCATCGAAAGGATTCAATTGATCAGCATTGTCAATAGATATATCTACAATAGCTAGTTTAGAAACGTCAATTAAAGACTAAAACCTGAATAATCTTAAAACCATATATATATATATATATATATCATGAAGCAAAACAAGAAGTAATGCAGATTATTTTCGGGATTAATTGATTATTTTGTCAGAAAATTGTATTGTAATTTTGCTTTGTGCAAACTAATCGCCCTAATCAACATGTGCTATTTTGTCTCTCAAAAGTCCTGTAATCTCACTTGAGGTTATACCTTTTCTACACGATTTTAAACATGCCGCTTAGTTACGATAAAAAGGTCTGCCTGGTTTCTCTTCAGTTCGAGGGCTGCTCCAAGGCCTACTCCCGTCTGGAAAACCTCAAAACCCACCTGCGCTCGCACACGGGAGAGAAACCCTACGTCTGCGAGCACGAAGGATGCAACAAAGCCTTCTCCAACGCCTCGGACCGAGCCAAGCACCAGAACCGCACGCACTCCAACGAGGTACCCTCACATCCCTCGGACTCTCCTGTAGAGCTCCGTAAGACCTTCTCCATAAATCTGTACGAGTTGACTCATAAATTAAAAACACTGCACAGAGCGACAGGACTTTACATTCATCTGTGGCCCAAATTTCCCTTTGTGTCCAGACTGTTTCAGACATAATCCCCCTCCTGTTTTGTCTCCAGTCCCAGGTGTGGAAGCCTAAATTTGTGTGTTGTTTCAGTGTGTCTGCAGACGTTTGTGATTAAATAACGAGGTGTAGACATAATGAGCACGACAGCCCACAATGCATTAGGGAGGACTCATGCTCCTCGCCCCCCCTCCGCGGAGTGGGACCACCTGCAGATCCCGAATAGCAAATGAAACCAGTTGCCTCGCTGCTTATCCATCAGTGGCCCTGCTGTACGGGCGTTAACACGCTCACTGAGGACTCTCAGATTTATTTTTACAGACATTTACTGTACGCAGAGCAACTCTAATTCAGTTTAACGTAAACAATACCTTCGATGATGATGATGGATGATGAATAATCAATGATTTACAAGATATTTGAGCTGAAAATGAGGCTAAAAAAATGCATTGATGCACAAAATTTCAACCAACCACGGAGGTTTTAAAGCCATTAAAGTAGGATATATGTGTATGTGAGTTATATGTGTTTGTAGGAAAGTTAGATAATTAAGATGAACACTTCAGTTGCTTAAAGTAGTGATCATCATGTCTACTACAGTATCATTTTCAGTGCTACCACCAAGTCTGAAATATTCAAATCCTTCAAAACCAAAAGATCATTTTCTCATGTTTGTCCTTTTTAATTTAAGCCGGTGATGTTTAGCTCACAAAGCTACAAATGTACATATAAATTGACACAGTTAACCAGGGCTCTAGTCAAGACCACCTCAGTCCAGTCCAAGACAAGTCCAAGACCAGGACTAGTCGAGTACAAGTCAAGACCGAGTCCAAAAAGGTTTGAGCCCAAAAATGTGCCAGAATTAGCCAAAAAAGGCTATTTTACATCTGCTGTCTCTGGATAGGTTCATACAATGTCACACCTAAAAAGATAAGAATTATAATACTACAAACAGAGTCCATAAAGGTTTGAGTCCAAGACAAGACCGAGTCCAAAGAGGTTTGACTTCCAAGTTAAGACCGAGTCCAGGACAGAATAAAGGTCTTGTGTATGACAGTATCAAGACAATCATTCTGGGTTTCACTTTCCCTCCAATATTATTATCAACATGATAAAGACACCTGGACTCGGTCCAGACCAGAAGCCGTATGGGACAAGACCAGTGGCCGAGACCGAGACAAGTCCGAGTCCAAATACTAGTGAGTCCGAGACAAGTCCGAGACCGTAGAAAAACGGTCTTGAGTCCGGACTCGAGTCCTACAGCCCAGCAGTTAACTCTCCATTTGGTATTTATGAGCAAAACTTAAATCAGTATCTGTGTGTGTGTGTGTGTGTGTGTGTGTGTGTGTGTGTGTGTGTGTGTGTGTGTGTGTGTGTGTGTCTGTAGAAACCCTACGTATGTAAGATCCCGGGCTGTACGAAGCGCTACACGGACCCCAGTTCTCTCAGGAAGCACGTGAAGACGGTCCACGGCCCGGAGGCCCACGTCACCAAGAAGCAGCGCGGCGACCTCCCGCCGAGACCACCGGCGCCCAGGGAGAACGGCGAGAACGAGACCGGTACCACCATAGACCGGAACCACAAAGAGGACAAGATTTCAGACAACAGCTCCCCCAGAGGTGTGGAGGACTACCTGCACGTCAAATCCATCAAGACGGAAAACTCTGTGGTAAGAAGGCTCAAAAAGTTCACATTTCTTTGTACTAACAGCTTTCTTTTATTCTAAAAGTCCTAAAAGAGAAATTGAGTTGTAGTCCATCGGTCCTGCAAGTAACAGCCCGCCCTGTTATTCTAACCTCTGCTCTGCTTGCCGCTTGTCTTCATTTCTCTCCCTTTTCTGACTTTCCTTATGGACAGACCTTGCTAAGGTGAGCTCACCTTTGGCTTCTTTTCATATATTTCACCATCTAAACGCCATCTTTTTGCAATTTTACGTCATCCAAAATGAACTGTTTTAATCCAAAATGAGATCATGACCAATCAAAAGCCAGGGAGAAACTGCAATTACTACTAATACACAGGTCACTTCCTGGGGTTCAGCATAAGATACTGACCCGTAAAAGCTGACACCTGTAACGCTGAAGCTCTTTGTGCATTACATTTTGACCCATTTAAAGGATAAAATCATATGTACTGTGGAATATTTTGGAGTCAAACTGTCCTCTAATGAACTCACGTCTTCATTTTATCATCAGCTGCACCAGGATTTTATAACTTTATGAAGAATACATGATCATTTTTAATCATTTGCATTGATTTGTTTGTTTTTTATTAAATATACAATCAGTTGCATGCCATCTATGACACAGTGTACGTCCCTTTTCCTCTTACACCAACAGTGGAGGCCTATCAAACACCTGTCAGAGAGCCTAAACCTGATGAAAGCACCTCCACGATTAATATTCAAACTTTGGGAATTGGTTTTGCTGCTCTGTGCAAACAGAGACAACTATCACGCTATGATCAAGACAGTGTTTCAACTGTGAACACATTACAGTCTGCGATGAAACCAAGGCTGATCAGGGCCAATTTATGGAGATACATGTATATAATATAGAATATATATATGTAATATAGAATATATACAATATACATTTTGTAATATGATGTATAACCGTTATAGACCTAAGAAAAGACATCATTTCAAACCATAAATTACAAATTAACTGAGTGAGATAATATCAGGGCTGTAGTCAAGATCACCTTAGTCAAGACCAAGACCAGGACTAGTCGAGTCCAAGTCAAGACCGAGTCCAAAATGGTTCGAGTCCAAGACAAGACCGAGTCCAAAAAGGTTCGAGTCCAAGACAAGACAGAGTCCAAAAAGGTTCAAGTCCAAGACAAGACCAAGTCCAAAAAGGTTCAAGTCCAAGACAAGACCGAGTCCAAAAAGGCTTGAGTCAAGACCGAGTCCAGGACAGAATAAAGGTCTTATGCATGACAGTATCAAGACAATCATTTTGGGTTTCCCTTTCCCTCCAATATTATCATCAACATAATAAAGACACCTGGACTCGGTCCAGACCAGAAGCCGTATTGGGCAAGACCAGTGGCCGAGACAAGTCAGAGTCCAAATACTATAGTGAGTCAGAGACCATAGATAAGCGATCTCAAGTCTGGACCAAGAACGGACTCGAGTACTACAGCCCTGGATAACATTGATAAAACTACTGCAGAAAATGTGACATCTTTGAGTTCTGAGATCAAAATGAGTAAAATAAGTGCAAGATAAGTGGTACCTGTTGGCATGATAGAACTACAAAAAAATAAAAGGTTGTGTACTATAGATGAAAGAAAGGAAATCCCCCAAAAGGTTTTTACTGTAAATCTGACTGAAACAAGTCGGAGTGATGAGCAACGCTTCACGCTCCCCTAAATGTTCAGAAAGAGTTCAGTTTTTTGGGAGAAGCATAATCACGTTTTGAGATGATTACTTGGACTCTGGCTCCTTTCATCCTGCCCATTTCCAATTCACAGACAGACTGAGACAGTCTGTAATCTGTGGTGCGCCCCCACCTCTTCACCCCATCCCCCCCCCCCCCCCAAAAAAAAACAGTCATTATTTACAATTAAGCTGGGGGAGGATAAAAGATGATTCCCTGTTCTTCGTGCCATGTTAACCACCGCTCCACTTCTGCTCTGTGAGGAAAAACTGTGTCTGCTTCACTTCAATGCTCTTTTTTTGGTCTACCCTTTCCTTCTTTCCTCATGCTCTTTCCATCCATCCCTCCTTCTAGATGTATCAGTCCAGCCCTGGTGGTCAGTCATCATGCAGCAGCGAACCATCACCACTTGGCAGTGCCACCAACCATGACAGTGGAGTAGAAATGGCGGCGCACAGCGGGGAAAGCCTGGGGGACCTCAGCACCTTGGACGACCCGCCCTTTGTGGAGTCCTCGGGCTGTGGCGGGGTCGCGGTGCTGGGTCTGGGTCTCCACTTCCGAAAGCAGTTTGGCACCAGCCGGCGCATGGAGTACTTAAAGAAGGAGAAGCTGAAGACAGTGAGGGACTCGTGTCAATGGGCCAGCAACCCAACGCCCCTGGTCCTTGGCACCAAGCTCCCACCCATACCAGCAGGCGGTGAGTAGCCTACTGAGGATCTTCATGGTCCGATTAAAGCTGAACTCCACAACAAGCTCCCAATATTCAGAATCAGATTCAGAATCAGCTTTATTCGCCAGGTATGAGGACACATACGACGATTTTGTCTTTGGAGCATCGTCACTCACACTGTGCTTACACACACAAAACAACCAAAACAAAATATATACTCTAATATATACAAAATATATACATATTCTAAACAGAAACAAAATAGAGGCTTGAGTGCAATGAAGAGTTCAATAAAAGTTATTTAAATGTGGAGCATGGTGCAAGGATACTGGGATAAATAGTATGTTATTATATCACAATATGAACATTATGGACAGTTTTTAAATAGGAAATGAGAATGATGAACAACAGATAAGTGAATGGTGAGAATGGGAATGATGAGTAAATAGTAAATAATAAGTATGAAGGAATAGTAAATAGTAATTCTGCTTTTAGCTGTGGTTTGGTGTGCAGCAACTGCTGTGAAAAATATCTAAATCTTAAAGGTAACCTATTATTTTTCTGTATTTCCTGTCATGTCTATAATGTTACAATGTTGGATGTTCATGTTCAACGTGGCCAAAGCTTTAAATAATGACGTAAAGGTATTTAAAAGAAATCCCTGTTGTTTCTCCTCTCTGCTCCTTATGATGTCACACCGAACAGAGTTTCTATTTTGGGTTATCGGCTGTTTTTGGGAGGGGGTCTTCAAGAGACAGGTGCCCCAACAGAGTACTTCAGACTTAGGGTGAATACAGGTGTAGCAGCTATGGGCAGTATGACAAAAATAATGTTTTTTGAAACATTAAAGCTCCACATGATCTTGTAGAAACACAAAATACAAGCATGAACCTGAAAACGTAATGTAATAGGTATCCTTTAAGCTGTTAGATGTTCCACTTTGTCCACCAGCTACTTTATTACTAATCTGAATTTGACTGTCTGCTGGTTGTAGATTCGATTTATAAGATTTCAGATTTATCGGGTGTTCAGACTCCAAAGAGCTGCCAAGTTGGTGAGAATTCAAGTGTCTAACAGTTTTATCTGTTCATTCCCAGGGTCCTTCCTGGAGAGTCCAAGTATGGGTGGTGGTCTGGTGTCCTTCCCTGGTTCCGGCTTTGGTGATCTGAGCTCTGGGAAAACGAGTCTGCTGGAAAACCTTTCAGAGCGCCGTGACAGCACCTCCAGCACCCTGAGCTCACTCTACACCCTCAGCCGCCGCTCCTCCGGCATCTCCCCTTGCTACTCGAGCCGGCGCTCAAGCCAGGCCTCGCAGTTTGGTGCCAACCGCCCCAGCAACCTTAGCTCGGCCGACTCCTACGACCCCATCTCTGCTGACATGTCCCGGCGCTCCAGTCAGGCCAGCCAGTGTGGGGGAGGCAGCGGAGGAGCAGGAGGGTATGGAGGGGGCCTACCCAGCCCTCTCAGCCTGACCCCAGCGCAGCACTACCACCTCAAGGCGAAATACGCTGCCGCCACTGGAGGAGCACCACCTACGCCTCTTCCATACATGGACAGAATGGGTCTGGAGGCACACACAGCACAGTACGGGGACTCCTCCACCACCAACAAAGGCCTGCCTTCCAGACAGTACAGCATCTACAACACACGGAGCCTGATGCCCCATGAGGTCCCATGTAACATCCCCCGCCGAGCAAGTGACCCCGTGAGACGCGTAGCTATAGATTATTCCAGCCAGCCACAAATGCAGCGCTACAGCAGCATGGGTACACTGAGTGGAGACCAGCACCACCCGCTTCCTGCAAGACATAGCCGACTTTCATCACAGCAAGGTTGCCTAGGACCGGATGGTAGTCCCCACCTCTACCCTTACGGCCTGCGAGCACCCAGCATTTCGGAGAACGTCGCGATGGGGATAATGCCGAGTGACATCCCTGAAGAAGACCTGATGCTGCCTGACCTTAGTGACCCAATCAACAGAGTGTCACAACATCAACAAGATTCCCAAGGAGACCCCAATCTCCAGCAGCAGTCGTACTACCAGAGAAGGACGGCCAACATGAATCAGGTTTTGTCCGCTTCCGGCATGAGTCCAGGGCAGCAACGTCAGATGTGTCCATCTTCACCAAGGGACAGTAAGGCCAACTTACTCACTCAGTGGAACAAAGTCTCTTTGGGACACATGGATGCCAGCCAGCTGTCCTCCAAACTCCAGGTCCGAGGGAACCTGGCTGTCCTCCAACAAAACCAGAACTTTGGCTCTTTTCACAGCAATCTCAGCTCCAACCAGCAGATGGTCCAAAACCTTGTTAACACAATGCAGCAAGGATGCGAACATCTGAATACTGAACCAGGAGCAAACTGCTTCCAGCAACAAAGATCACAGCGGTCGTCAAATCTCAATGAAGCACTTAGCTCTCAATGCAGGTTCAACAAAGGCTTAAGTCCTTGTGATAAGAACGGTAACTCCACTTATCTACCATGTAACAACACAACAGCAGTCAATGGGAGCATGCTAATCCCCACATGCAAACAGGAGCCAGTTCACATGGACACTGTTGACATGCACTTTGCTGATGCTGGATTTCAGCCTGTGCAAGTTAAAATCGAGGACTGTGGTGAATCAATCATGATGTCAGATCAGCGGAAATGTCACATGAATCCCCTGAATTCCTCGCAAACTGTGAATCAGAGCAATTTCCAGCCAATGCCACCGACAGAGCCAAAATCTCTAAACAAGCATATTTCAGGGCCAAAAGTGACAAACCAAACAAGGCACCCAAGTATTGCTAACGTGGACGTTGCTTCTTTCACGTTACCCACTGGTGGAGTTTTAGGACTTCACTGCGGCAACAACTCTGATGACAATGCCTTGTACTACACAGGGCAGATTCAAGTGTTTTGTGTTTCTCCTGCAGTGAATGTAGCTCCTTCTGAAAACAATGCAGTGTCTCCCAGTCCGGGCGACACACAAGCACCCGGGACTGTGAACTGTAATGCAGCACTGGAGCAGGCGCAGATAGACTTTGACAGCATGCTGGACGACGGGGATCACTCCAGCCTCATGTCGGGAACCCTGAGTCCAGGTCTGCTCCAGAGCTTGTCCCAGAGCTCCTCTCGCCTGACAACGCCGAGGAACTCTGTGACGTTGCCCTCGGTGCCGGCGGGGACGGGCAACATGGCCGTCGGGGACATGAGCTCGTTGCTGACCGCTCTGGCAGAAGAAAGCAAGTTCCTCAACTCCATGTCGTGACAAACGGTTTCCCCTCGGCTGAACTTCTGAACTCCTGATGCACGATAGACATTCAAAACTTTAAAAATTGATGTAATTGTGTGCCAAAAAGCCTCTGCAGTGTGTGTGCGACGCTTGTCTTCTTGTACAGTCTCAATTGGTTATTTAAAAAATGGGGATTTTCTATCTTTTTGAAAAGCCATATCTCTGTTTTTTTTTGTGGCCATAGGTGGTAAATATGATGTAAACAACAGAAATCTTTCAGTTGTTGTACAGGTCTGCAGTAAGATCAGTTTACTAAGTGCCTGGCTCAGCCAAAACATATGCATCTTCTGCACATGATTACATTTAAAATGTGTAAAAATGCAACCAGGTAATTATCCGATACCTGCATATTTGGAACGTACCGTCACCAACAACGTGTTTAACACTGTAAATTACTCGAGTTGACCTATGTATGCTCGTTTCAGCTCGACGAGCTCAAGTTTCTTTTCTCCATTACAGCATTTCAGGTCAGCGTCTTGATTTGTGACTGAATTATTATGAATCCACGCATAAATCGGTTGTGCTCTCGCAGCGAGAATCAAGCTTTTTGTCCTGTTGTACATTGTCGTAACCAGTTCGTTGAGCTGGTTAAATGTAAATATCATTTGTACATTTGTAAGAAATACAATATTGACATTGATTTTTTTAAACAAATACGGTTGGTGTTGTTCTTTGGACAGATGTTTTGGGAGTTTGTCCAGTATAAGATCTGATAAAATATGTTGAGTTTCCTGTAATAATCACTCAAAATAGCCTTTGGTTGAGGTTCGGTTAGCTGGAGACAACTAAACCACTTGGTTTGGGTTGCAAAACTCCGCTGTCATCATGTTTTAAAGAAGAACTACGGGGTTAAGTTTGGGGAACGATCTTCGTCATGGTAAAGTAAAGTCAGCATTGACTGTTGTCAACGATTTATCAAGCAGAAATACACACATTTGATAGTTCCAGCTTCTAAATTGCGAGGATTTGCTGCTTTTTCTACTTAAACATTACAATAAACTGAATATATTTAGGCTTTAGACAAAGAGATCTAATGATTTCACTTGAGCTCTAGAAATATTGAAACAGCATTGGAATCGCCAGATGAATCAATTAGGAAAAATATCGTTAGCTGCAACTCCATAAATGTCTTATTTAGACATTTAAACAAATGGATGTATTTTTTTCTTGGAGAGAACGTCTTTCACTTAAATGAATTATGTTATATCAAACAGCTCTATGTATACAAACTCAAATCCTCAGGGTGTGGAAGCGCTGCTTAAAACATCAAGACAAGTAACTCTGTTGTAAACTACGCCTTGCCGTCGTCTCTTGCTTCCCGTTGTAAAATGATTATTCATCGGTCCGTCCCTCGATTGCCTCCTGTAGAAGTCGAAGTGTTGATCTCTTCAATAATTCAGCAACAAAACTTAAGTCTTTGAAGCCACGTTGCTGCACCCTGTTCCCGACAACGCACTTTCCTCAAACCTCTCTTGTTGGATGTCAGACTGAGGCGTCACGCGTTCTCAACGAAGACGTTGCACGACCTCTTTGAAATAACTTCCCCTGACCTCTCCTTACCTCGCCGGCTTGACACAATGTAAATCCTCACGCGCAAGCTGATGAAAAAGGACGCTAACGGGGGGGGGGGGGGGGGGAGGAGGCTAGACTCTGCTGCTGCTGCAGTGTACTTCAATATTAGCTCTGACAGAGCGGCCCAGAGGACACAGCTGCTGAAACCACATAAAACCCAGCAGCGGGGGTGTGTGTGTGTGTGTGGGGGGGGGGGGGTTCCTGGGACGCAGAGCTGAGCATTAGCAAGAGGAACAAATGATTTTAGTCTGTCAGGGAATTCAGCCGAGGATACGTTTGATCTGGAGTTTGTGATTGCTTTTGCCACTGGAATTCCTTATTCTCTCAGAGATGTGAAGTGGGAGAGAAAACAGCCCCGGGCCCCGAACAAGAGGTGGAGAGAAGACTCACAATCTTTTTTTTTTGCAAAGATTGCATTACCAGCACCTTCATTTATTGATGGAGATAACGCAGTGAGGACGACGGGTTTCGGGCCCTCTGCCAATAAACTCACGGATCAGAAATTGTACCGTAGTACGTGTAAAAGACCTGATTTCAATCATACAAACGGGACGTAAGGAAACCCAAAGAAGGGGATGTGGAGGGATTTTTGCAGCTTTTCTTTACATTTGGAAACAACTCATTTAATAGGCAGTGCAGCACAAATTTATGTTAGGTCTTTACTGTCACTCCAGCTTGTGTCCGGTATTTAGTAAAATAAGATTAAGAAGAGCTCGGAGGCTCTTTTCCTCCTTCTGAGATTATTGGAATCAAGTCAATTTTATCTATATATAAATCACAAATTTGCCTCAACAGCTTTACAATGTTTACGACATAGAACAGCCTCGGTCCTTGGAGCGTGCAGCTGTTTAATTCCTATAGTTTAAATTGTTTAGGCTGATTTTTTAATCTAATTTCCAGGCCAAACTTCAATGTACAGTCCTGCAGAACTTCTCTGATTTTAGTTTTAGTTTCTGAGTTCCATCATGAAATGAGATCCTAGACATCCATTTTAATCTAACGTATGACATTTATCAAAACGCACTGGTTACTGATGGGAAATGCAACATTCATTCCACAAACCTCCTCCCGCAGAAGTCTGGGAAACCGTCTCCTGGGACGAAAAGATCTCTTAGAAATGGCAGCAGCTAATGTATCACACCCAAAAAAAACCTTTATTTATCCAGGTAAGTCGAGTGAGACGACCTGTCACATTCACACAGTTACACACTCATCCCTGGAAGTTGATTTTTATCATTTCTATACAGTGTCGCAAATGTCATATTCAGTGCCAAAGCAGATGGAAAGTAAAGAGTGGGGGGGTCCTGGGGGCCGACGGTTGAGAAGAAGACCACGTTTAAGACCAGTCAAGAACAACTAACGATTACCTTCATTGTTGAATAATCTGTTAAATATTCTCACGATTAATTGATTATTGTCTAGTCTATAAAATGTCAGAAAATGTGGATCAGTGTTTCCCAAAACGGCGTCCTCAAATGTTTGGCTCACAAATCAAAATTATTCAGTTTACTGTCACAGAAGAGAGAAGAAACTAGAAAATATTCAGTTTACTGTCACAGTAGAGAGAAGAAACTAGAACAACAGATTAACCAATTACTTTGCAATTAATTGATTGATCTTTGCACCTCTACAATCAAGGACCTTTGCTGCACAACTTTCCCATAATCTATTAATTAAAGGATTTAATAAAGGCCTCAAAGTGCTAAATAAATAACCACAACAAGGCTCTGACATCCAAAGTTTGAGGCAATCATCAAGAGTAATGATAAAAGAAATCTGAACCCCTTCGATCAGCAGTTGCTTCATTGAGGACGGTCTGATTTTCTCTGAATTTGAACATAAATACATAATTAAATCACACGATAAAGCTGAGTTATTTGGTTCAGAGTCGTCTCCATTTAGGTCGCCTTTGGGTTTTTACGAGCTGAACTCACTAAGGGGCAGTAAACGGGCCGGCCGGCTGAGAGTTTAGGGGAATTCGGAGGAATGTGGGGCTCTTTATGAGCGATAAGCTTTCCAAAAAAAACTCGGACCGAACCCAACGCAAACACACCCTAAAGTACACAATCCCATCGATTAAATCTCCACACGAGTTGTGTAAAACCAGTCAAATTAAATCAAGGGGGACTTGTTGAGGTGGACCTTGTGTGACCAGGGCCCCACTTACTTTTTTTTATTTTTTCCAGTCCATCTTGAGACGCCTGCGCCTGATTGGTCGAGCAGCAGCAGCAGGGAGACAGGAAGCAGCTGAAGCTGAAAAATCCACCAACGAGAGAAAAAACTATTTAGGTCACCAACCTTTTAACGCTCTAGTGCATCAATTATTTGAACATGGTAAACATGTCTTGGTGTGTTATTACTCCGGGGTGGATTGCCCAATGTGTTCACAGTCAAATTAGCTTAGTTTTAATTGTAGTTTTTGAGGATTATTAATAATAACACTGTAATAAGTCTGTCATATACACCTGAAAGAAGACACAATTAGGGGCAAAATATGTGGCAAAATACATGATTACCGTTACAATTATTGAACTATGTGACCACTGAAAACATATTTCTGATACGTAATGTTCTTTTAGGAAATCCCTATTTATACTAAAAGGGTTTACTGACTTTAAATGTGAGATTTTAACTGGTTTGAATGTGGAAAAATTAAATTTTTCTACATTTAAAAAAAATATTTTTATTGGAAATATGCAAAAAAAAAAAAAACTTACAGTCACAGATACAATTTACCCCTTTTTTTTTAAATAAATATATAAAAATATATAAATAGAGGGTTGTCATTTATGGAAGAATTTGACCGTCCATCCTCTCACCGTGTATTTTGAAAAAATTAAAGTTTACTTCCTCCAGATTACACTTGAAATTTCTATATTTTTTTAAAGAAATGCTTCTAAAATTTAGAAAAACAACTACATTTTGGCGGGATTAGTGTGGCACGTGTCGGGAAAAGGGGGGGCGGGGGGGGGGGGGAACAGGATTTTGTGGGTTGTGTGAAGTCATCAAATGAATACCCCTTCAAAATAAAAGACCTATTTACACAATTAAACTAAAAAACAATGCATTTCATATAGTTTATTGCAAAAAACACAAAGAAAAAGATTTTTTTTGCCTGCCACCCTACAGAAAAAAAACGTAATTTCACATCATTTTTTGGACCAATTATTACAAATACTAAGTAATAATAATAATAATATTACATTTTATTTGCCATGGACTTTGCATTTAAGACAAACCTCAAAGTGCTACAGGTAAGATCATAAAAGCAAAGTTTAAAATCCGTATAAATAGTGCAACAGCATCGTTGTGCATGGTTAAAACTCATCTGTTCTGCTAAAAATAAAGGTTTTTAGTCCTTTCTTTTAAAGGTCTCAATAGGTTTTGGTGCCTTCAGATGGTCGGGGGGGAGGTCTCTCCACATTTACTGTACATATTTGATGAAATTAGAGTCCCATGAGGTCTACAGGAAGGCAGGAGACTGCACCTTTCTGTAATGAAAGGGCTAAAAATGACTCTTTATCTTCTGTGGTTGACACCACCCACCCCCACTCGGGGTCACAGAAGGCTTGCGTTGCGTGCGGTCAAACACCAAAGTCGCCGACAAGATCCCCGTGAGGACATGGAAAGTGACGACTGGGCTCAGTCACAGCTGTAGCAATGGACGCCCTCTGACGTGACACCCCATCACCACGGCTCTGTGTTATTTGTGTTATTATCACTCGGTCTAAGAGTCCTCCACCCAGCTCCCGTTGTCAGCCCAGATGATGGATAGCGCTCTGCACTCATTCATTTCTATTAAGACCAATATGTAAATCCCCTCCAGAGTTCAGCCTCTGCCTCCTGAAGCTGGATATTCATTTATGAATCAATTTCAGAAGCTTCTGGTCAAACTGGCAGTTAGGGAGTCTGTCAGTCTCCATTTGGATCGGATCTGGATTTGATCAGTCCCAGATATGAGTCAGCTCAGCCAGAAAGCATCTACACACACACACACACACACAAATAATCAGCTAAACTCCCACAACAATGTCCATATTATCTATATATGTGGACTAAATAGCAACCAGGGTTATTATTGTAAACTAAAATTAAAAATATTTACTGTAACTAAATACAAACTCTACAAAAAACTAATAAAAATCAAATAAAAATGAAGAAAAATCTTATTTTTTTATTTTTATGGCTTATTTTTTTAGACATTCTGAGTCTTTATTTTGATAGGGCAGCTGAAGATACTGAATGCAACCAATGGCCGCAGGGCAGAGTCGAACCTGCGGCCTGCTCTACCCTGTGAGCTGCCCGGGCGCCCTCAGATTTAGGTTTTTTTTACAGAACAGACTTGACGACGTTGAAGCTTCACAGAGCGTCGTGCACAGAACCCATCACTTAGAGATTTATAAAACCAGCTTTATGAAGAAATTGTTTGGTCCGCCCATCAACCACCATCCAACAAGAGTCAGACCTGTCAAAAAACCTAAATCTGAGGGCGCCCGGGTAGAGAAGGCCGCAGGTTCGACTCCGCCCTGCAGCCACTGGTTGCATGTCATTCCCCCTCTTTCCGCCCTTTCATGTCTTCAGCTGCCCTTTCAAAATAAAGGCTCAAAATGTCTAAAAAATAAGCTTAAAAAATTAAAGATTTTTGTTCATTTAATTCGGTTTTTTTTGTTCCTCATCAGTGACCTGACCTGACCTGATGCTCCTGCAGCAGGTTCAACATCTGGAGTAAAGACATCTGGAGCAAAGACATCTGGAGTAAAGACATCTAGAATAAAGACATCTAGAGTAAAGACATCTAGAGTAAAGACATCTGGAGCAAAGACATCTGGAGTAAAGACATCTAGAATAAAGACATCTAGAGTAAAGACATCTAGAGTAAAGACATCTAGAGTAAAGACATCTAGAGTAAAGACATCTAGAGTAAAGACATCTGGAGTAAAGACATCTAGAATAAAGACATCTGGAGTAAAGACATCTAGAATAAAGACATCTAGAGTAAAGACATCTAGAGTAAAGACATCTAGAGTAAAGACATCTAGAATAAAGACATCTAGAATAAAGACATCTAGAATAAAGACATCTAGAGTAAAGACATCTGGAGTAAAGACATCTGGACTAAAGCAGCAGACAGAAACCATCATGTTTAAGTATACGTACACTTTTGAGCCCTTAAAGTCGGAGAAATCAACTAGAACTCTAAGAATCAAGTAAAACAGGATTTGTATGATCCAAAGCACCTTGCAGCTCCACTAAAGCCGAGTTTTTTTTGTTGCATGGGTGGCCCCTGTGGGACAAATGTATTATTAAGACGCGGCTCCTCTCATTTCAATAGGGCCACCTCCCTTCCTCCGTGTCAACGGCTGCTTAATATTAACCACGGCCCCCTGAATAATCTCCATGCTCAGAACCGGGAGGTCAACGCTGAGATGAAGTCCTAAAAGGACAAAAACAGCGGTATGGTCCTTTAACAAGACATCCAGAACTGAGCTTTAAATCTTTAATAGGTGGTTTCCAGGCAGGTTCTTTCTGAATGAAACGAGTAAATGATTGTCTGGGAATGTGGGCAGAGCTTTAACCCTCGTGTTGTCTTCACGTTCAGGACCTTCTCGTGTCGTAAAATTTTATTTTACTTTATATTATTGTCTTCATCTCAATTTCCAACAATTGAAATAAAGTGGGGTTTGTTTTATCATAAGGTTATAATTCATGTTAAAAATCCACTATGGAAGAAACATAAGTGTCATATACAGGGCAACATGAAGACAACATGAAGACAACATGAAGACAACATGAAGACAACATGAGGGCAACATGAAGACAACATGAAGACAACATGAAGACAACATGAGGGCAACATGAGGACAACATGAAGACAACATGAAGACAACATGAGGGCAACATGAAGACAACATGAGGGCAACATGAAGACAACATGAAGACAACATGAAGACAACATGAGGGCAACATGAGGACAACATGAAGACAACATGAAGACAACATGAAGACAACATGAGGACAACATGAGGACAACATGAGGACAACATGAAGACAACATGAAGACAACATGAAGACAACATGAGGGCAACATGAGGACAACATGAAGACAACATGAAGACAACATGAGGGCAACATGAGGACAACATGAGGACAACATGAAGACAACATGAGGGCAACATGAGGACAACATAAAGACAACATGAGGGCAACATGAGTGCAACATGAAGACAACATAAGGACAACATGAGGACAACAAGAGGGCAACATGAGGGCAACATGAGGACAACATGAGGGCAACATAAAGACAACATGAGGGCAACATAAAGACAACATGAGGACAACATGAAGAAAACATGAGGACAACATGAGAATGACATGAGGACAACATGAGGACAACATGAGGGCAACATAAAGACAACATGAAGACAACATGAGGACAACATGAGGACAACATGAGGACAACATGAGGACAACATGAAGAAAACATGAGGACAACATGAGAATGACATGGGACAACATGAGGACAACATGAGGGCAACATAAAGACAACATGAGGACAACATGAGGACAACCTAATTGTAAAACACACATATCATTTATCTTGGGTGGTTTTGAACGTTAGTCAAACGAAGTAAGACATTTAAAGGCACAGAGAAACTTAAATAGAACATTTTATCCACTAAATAATTAATAGAGAAATAACCTGCAGATTAATTGATGATGAAAACCACGATGGCCGACATCAACCCTTCCAGTCACGCTGCAGTTTTAGGGTTTTTGTTCAGCTGGCCAATCATCAACGAGGCCTTCAGTGTCACTAACTAATACAGCATGCATATTCATATGCTCCTATGCAAAATAACATCTGCTTTCCAACAACATGCCATCTGTTTGAGGGACTGTGTGATATTAAAGGCTCATCACGCTAAAAAACAACAAGGCTGAGAGCTTTTTAAAAAACAATCGTGGTCAGTCGGGGTGATATCTAACGGACAGGAAGCAGAGAATTCACTGTCGTCTACCTGTACCTGACAGCATGAGGACAACATGAAGACAACATGAGGACAACATGAAGACAACAGGAGGGCAACATGAAGACAACATGAAGACAACAGGAGGGCAACATGAGGACAACATGAGGACAACATGAAGACAACATGAGGACAACATGAGGACAACATGAAGACAACATGAGGACAACATGAGGACAACATGAGGGCAACATGAAGACAACAGGAGGACAACATGAAGACAACAGGAGGACAACATGAAGACAACAGGAGGGCAACATGAGGACAACATGAGGACAACATGAAGACAACATGAGGACAACATGAGGACAACATGAAGACAACAGGAGGGCAACATGAGGACAACATGAGGACAACAGCAGGGCAACATGAAGACAACATGAGGACAACATGAAGACAACAGGAGGGCAACATGAGGACAACATGAGGACAACATGAGGACAACATGAAGACAACATGAGGACAACATGAAGACAACATGAGGAAAACATGAAGACAACAGGAGGGCAACATGAGGACAACATGAGGACAACATGAGGGCAACATGAGGGCAACATGAAGACAACATGAGGGCAACATGAGGACAACATGAGGACAACATGAGGGCAATATGAGGACAACCTAAAGACAACATGAGGGCAACATGAAGACAACATGAGGGCAACATGAGGACAACATGAAGACAACATGAGGGCAACAGGGGGACAACAGGGGGACAACATGAGGACAACATGAGGGTTAACCTCCTAAACCCTTTATGTCTTTTCATACATATTCTATAGTTTTATTATACCACGTACTGTAACAGAAGTATTTCGGGTCATTTTCCACTGGACAGATGTTTGGGAAAAGAAGACCAAAGAGTCGCGTCCCCTTTGCAGAAACTCAACAGGAAGTTGAGCTCTGGACTATCAAACTAAAGTACCCCTGCTCTAGGGGAGGAAGAGGAGCGGGGTTTCAGCAGAGGGAGGTCAGCGCTGCCACCTCGCTGCACGCTGGGTCCTCCAGGTCTACGCTCTCCAGAGGCGTGAGGATGGAGGTCCTCATTAAAAAAAAAAAACATTGCTCTGCCCTCCTCACCCGGTCCCCCTTCTTGGAGGATTTGCACCACTAAGCGTATGCCGGGACCGTCCCGGTGTCACGCAGCAGGTGTCTGCTGACGGCTGGTGGATTCTGATTAGAAAGATCCTCTTCTAGTCTCAGTTCTCGTCTTAATAACCGACTGGACATGAATCATAACAGAACTTCTTCTGGTGAAATTGCAGTCGTGTCTTTTTGTGGTTTCTGAATTAAACAAGTGAGATGTTAGCTTCAGTAAAGGGACATTTATTTGGGTAGTTAAAGGTGAATCTGCAGGGTAGTTCAAGGTGAATCTGCAGGGTAGTTCAAGGTGAATCTGCAGGGTAGTTCAAGGTGAATCTGCAGGGTAGTTCAAGGTGAATCTGCAGGGTAGTTAAAGGTGAATCTGCAGGGTAGTTAAAGGTGAATCTGCAGGGTAGTTCAAGGTGAATCTGCAGGGTAGTTAAAGGTGAATCTGCAGCTTTTGGGGTAGCAGAAAGTATAAATACTCAAGTATCTTAAATGTAAATGTGCTTAGTTACTTTCAACACTCAAACATTGCAGCTTTCTGTCAACTTTCACACCCCACAGCCTCCAAATGAGGCATCAAATACTGATGCTGCACCCGAGAGGCAGTAAGAGCTCCAGTGGGGTGGTGGGGGGGGGGGATTTGGGTTTTTCTCCAACAACAGCCTCCACAGCCCCGTGTTAACTAACCCTCACCCAGGAGCACCTGGACCTGAGGAGCAGCCATCTTTGATCTGGCACAAAAAGGTTGGAAAGTGTAACGGCGCCGTGTCTTTTTCCTCCAAAATCGAGATCTTGACAAGCGGAGGTTTGGAGGATGGGATCCCGTTGTGGTCGGGCCGAGACCAGAGGTCCTCCTGGAGGAGAGCTCATCGTCTCAAAGCTCAAAAGGAAAAGGGAAGAGAACAAAGAGTGTTTGCGTCTCAATTCTTCATCCCCCCTCCTCCTCCTCCTCCTCCTCCTGCATCATTGTATTATTTCACAGGCTGAGAAACCACAGATATGAACATTTTAACTCATAAATACACGAGTCTCTCCTCTAAGTTTTGTCGGAGTGAAGAAAGTCGATGCACCTTCTTCAGAAAGTCCTCTTGCTGGAGGGCTTTGAGTACACAAAGAGAACAGAGACCGCATCAATAATCCACCACCTGATGCAACGCTGATTTAAGTCGGTTAATGTCTCCTCTCCATGGTGAAAACGGGCTCACGTGGAGCCAAAATGGCCCCCAAAGCCTGGTAATTCCTCCTCATATTTAAATAAAACTCAGTTTATAAATCAACATGTTCTCTCTGGACGAGGAGGGGTGGGGGTGGGGGTGGGGGTGGGGGGGCTTAACAAGCTGGTTCAACAGGCGGGAAATTCAGCATCATTTTCCACTGCAATTAAGAGTTGGGGGGGGGCTTGGGGGGGGTCTGATGCCCAGTGCCAGCTCTGTGTGGCTCTGGCACTTCCAGCCTTTTTTCTGGAAAGACTTAACAGGCCCCGGCTGCATGTGTTGGCTCCGAGATTTTTTGAGCTTGAGTCAGCCCCCCCAAACCCGCCCCCCCACCCTGACGTAATCCTTTAAGAAACGTCTCCCCTCCACAACACAAAGGGACCCTTGCTGTGATTATCAGCTCCGTTAATTACCCCGACCAGGGGCGGATTACTCATTTGAGGCCTAAGGCAAACCCAGGCATGGGGCCCCCACCACCCGGGTTCTCCCCCCCTTTCCAGTCCTTATTTATCTGAGAAGACGTGCTCTCTGTCTGACAGCTGATTGGCCAGAGTGCTGGATCCTCTTCATCATAACACCTTGATTAGGGGGACTGCTACTCACAGGGTCTAGTTGCTGAGTATTACGTGTGTCACCATCTTCGTCATTGCCATAGTCATCATCATGGACAGTGAAAGCAGCAGTTCTGTTACCATCTCCATTCGAAGGATCCTGTAAGGTCGTCTTGTATGTAGCCCCCGCATCGCTATAGCAACCTGGGCTGACACTCCTCTTCATCAGCGTTAGTATGGCTAGAGCAACCTGGGCTGACCCTACTCTTCATCAGTGTTAGCATCGCTAGAGCAACCTGGGCTAAGACTACTCTTCATCAGTGTTAGCATCACTAGAGCAACCTGGTCTGACATACTCTTCATCAGTTAGCATCACTAGAGTAACCTGGGCTAAGACTACTCTTCATCAGCGTAGCATTGCTAGAGCAACCTGGGCTGACGCTACTCTTCATCAGTGTTAGCATCGCGAGAGCAACCTGGGCTGACACTACTCTTCATCATGTAGCATTGCTAGAGCAACCTGGGCTGACGCTACTCTTCATCATGTTAGCATTGCTAGAGCAACCTGGGCTGACGCTACTCTTCATCAGTGTTAGCATCGCTAGAGCAACCTGGGCTAACGCTACTCTTCATCAGTGTTAGCATTGCTAGAGCACCTGGGCTAACGCTACTCTTCATCAGTGTTAGCATCACTAGCGCTAGCACCGGCTTCCTGCTGCTCTTTAGTAACGTTGATGTTCGTGTTGTCAGTAGCCGTCGTGATGAAGGTTGTTACCTTTGGAAGTTTTTCTCTCCTTTTTTCAGAACCACTTCGGTAGCTTAGCTTCATTTTCCGACCGTCTGTAGCCTCCGGCTTACAGCCTGCTGAGCTGTTGGGTTACAGTAGGATAATGGAATAGTCCAATGTAGGGGGGACCGGGGGGGGGAGTTTCTCATCATGAATTAACAATCGGATAGCACTTTAGCGTATCGATGTTTAGACTATAATAACTGGTGAAAAGTAAGACAACAAATCGTAACTATGAGTTTATGAGGCGTTTTACGGGGGCCCTTGGTAGCTTGGGGGCCTAAGGGAATTTGCCACCCTGCCTAATGGTACGTCCGCCTCTGCCCCGACGGGAAGCCAGAGTTTACAGAGAACATCCAACGCCCCGGCTCTGCATTACAGGCCAGTTATGCAGAGCGCCGCTCGGCCTGTCAGCGGTTTAATCATCACAAGCATGATGGATGGTGTTTATTTCCCCGTGATGGAACGCAACCCCCTGCCTGATGATAATTGTAATAAAAAGGACAGATCAAGCCGGCAAACTTATTAAATTATCAGACCATAATTTGCATTAATGCCTGCGTTTGGGCTGCAGAGATGTTTGGGGGTTGGGGGTTTGACAGAGGCCCGGCGCTGCTTGTTAGCGGGAGAGTCCACTTGAAAAGCGTTCTGGTGCCCTTGCCCCCCACAGACATGATGGCAGAGGAACAGACAGTACAGTACATCAAAATACACACTCTGATGTCTCCATTTTGGTGCATCCTTGTCCTCCTACAGCGGAGGACGTATTCAGGATTACTCCTCTCTACTCCATGAAAAGTGCTAAACATGTCGACACATGTCAAAAAACGTCAAAAGAACTTAACAAGAGACATCCAAAAAGCGGCATTGCAATGCATTGAAAATGTCCCTTCAGTTGAATATAACAGTTTATATTCTATTATTAGATTTTTACCAGGAATGAAAGAAAAAGCAGGATTTTACAGCTGTTGAACTGCTGATCATTTTCATTTTGTGTTGTAGTTTTCTGGTTTAAGCTGTGCTTGTCGTAGTTGTGAGTCTGTAACGACTTAACCACAGAACTGCGTATCATCAGGATTCAAACCGCAGCACAAAACCTGAACGAAGTG
>NW_022603589.1:0-20279 GCF_008692095.1 Etheostoma spectabile
ACTGATATTTAAAAAACACTTATTACCTATGCCTATAATAACAACATTTACTGGTAAAGGGAGATTTAGCCAATTCACCATAATAAGTAACTCATCTCATATATAAACTTCCAGCTCCAGGAAGGGGTTAAACTAGTGTAACACACAGCTGTTCTCTTAGAGCAAACTTAAAACACACTCACACTTCCTCACACCAGGTCTCAGTCTCTGTGGTCCACCCATGGTCCACCCTGCAGGAAGACACAAAGCAACAATCCACTTCATACTCCAGGGCTGTGGCTAATTGAAGGTTTAACATCATATTGTGAAATGAGACAAAGTGAGACTAGATTAGGGTCTTATTTAGTTTGGTGTGTCAAATGTCTAATTAAATGACATGTAAAGAGGTTAGGTTTATGTTTCCAATTTAATTGTTTAAATAATTTAGTCAAAGAAAAGTAAACTGCCCAAAAAGGTCCTGTTTGGTATTGTTATTGAATTCCAGCTTCCTGTATCGCTACAAAAGTTGACTAGGAATAATGAGTACTCAGCTGGAATGTATGTTGCATAAAAGTAGTTGATTAAAGTTGATTAAATCTGGTTGATTAAATTTGATTTTTACTTCATTATTTTTCATTTATCCTGCACCTGCCACAAGGTGGGATGTGCACACAATTATTACTATGGTCTGAGGCACTGGTTAACTCTGGTTCAATTCAATTTTATTTATAGTATTGATTCATAACAAGAGTTATCTCAAGACCCTTTACAGATAGAGTAGGTCTAGACCACACTCCAGAATTTACAAGGACCCAACAGTTCTAGTAGTTTCCGCCAGAGCAGCAACAGGGCCACAGTGGAGAGGAAAAACTTCCTTTTAGGCAGAAACCTCGGTCAGACCCAGACCCAGGCTCTTGGTAGGCGGCGTCTGACGGGCCGGTTGGGGTTAGTGGAAATAACAAAAATAGAAAAAATAGTAGTTTGTAGCAGTTCTTTGTAGCAGTTCATGACATAGCAGGGCACTGTGGGCACTACAAGGCACAGCAGGACGTAGCAGGACGTAGCAGGACGTAGCAGGGCACCGTAGAGTGTAGCAGATGAACATGGCACCGCAGAACGTGGAGCGGGACCATGGCGACAGCTGCTACCATGATTTCGGAGCCTCTCTGATCCAAGGGAACATACTGGGGAAAAAAGAACAAAAGGACTCTGGGGAATGACTCCCCAGAACTAGGTTAGTAGCAAGCATTTCTGGGACATGGATGCACATAAATGAAAAGATAGGAAGATAGAGGAGAGAGAGGAACTCAGTGTGTCAAAGGAAGTCCCCAGCTGTCTAAAACTATATCAACAAAACCAAGAGAGAACAGGTAAAGAGAGGAGCCTGGTCGGGCTAGAACTCTCCCCAACCGATCGGCTGTATGCCAAGTCTCCCTTTAGTTTTTATTTATGCTTGATTATATGATAGATAAATCTGACAACTATGACAGAAGTAGGTGGGCCGGGTTAGGCGGCCGCTGCCTCCTCACCCCTAACAATATTCAATTCTGTGCCCTAATTATAAGCTTTATCAAGGAGTAAAGTCTTAAAGATGAACTGAACTGAAAAACTAACTTTATATAACTTGTTGGTTATGATAATAACAAATGAATTACACTAAAAAAACATCCGCTAACATCCGCTAGCTTCAGGGGGCGTTGGGTTCTGTGGTTTAGCTGAGACGGCGAACATGAGCTAGCTTCAGAGGGAGTAGAGAAGGACGGATTCTGTGGTTTAGCTAGCGGCTAGTAAACGCAATATTATCGATCTGTGATATCGTCGGAGTCTGGGTTTATTTCTACAGTCTATGGTCGGAGTGCTAGCTTGGGGAGTTTGTCATAAGAGCTTCCATCGTATTTAGCTGCTAGCCCTTTCCCTCGGTCCGATTGTTTGTATCCAGCTTGGTGTTGTGTCTCAGTAATGCCCAGTGTGTCAGTCTCTGTTTGGCTATATTTTTGTAAGTGAATATGTTTGTGTTTTGTGTGACAACAACGTTATTTCCAGCCCTTTGCCTAGTAGACTTGATAGTATGCTGATAACAGGTAACCATCGCTCCCTCTCTGTCCTCTGCCTGCCGTGAGCGTTTCGGCGCCCGGTCTGCGGCAGGTAGCATTGGGGGTGTTACTTGCCGGTGGTCTGTCGGTCTGCCCTGAACTTTGTTAATGCCAATTGGATCACTATGGTGGCCCTGAAGTGCAAATCACAACAGCAAATAGGAAAACACTTCAACAAATCATTAAACACAACGGCATTAACTTCTACCTGAAAGGTAGGGCCTATGTAGCAGAGGACGGACCCTCCTGATTGGACAGACAAACTGTCTTTTAACAGGAAGGAGAGGAAACACAATGAAAAACACAGAAAAGCAACTATTTTTAAAACATGTGTATAAATATGTTGTGTTTACTTATTTGCCGTTGTTTCTCAGTTAGTGAGAAAAAATAACTAAAGTTAAGTCTTGGTCCGTCCATACCTGAGAGTGTCCAGTCTGCAGTTTGGATCCTCCAGTAAAGCAGAAAGCCGCTTCACTCCTGAGTCTCCTGGATGATTGTAGCTCAGGTCCAGCACTCTCAGATGGGAGGGGTTGGAGCTCAGAGCTGAGGCCAGAGAAGTACAGCCTTCCTCTGAGAGACTATACATACACACACACACACACAAACACACACACAGATCCAAAGTGCAACATTCAAGGTTCTGCCAAACATGGTTAGTTCTGAGGGCCATCCTTCTTTTCTTCACAAAATTAAAAACAGTTTTAATGCAAATCACACAGACTAGCAGCTAGCATCTACAGCTAATGTCCACAGCCCAGACTAGCAGCCATCTTTTACAGCTAATGTCCACAGCCCAGACTAGCAGCTAGCTTCTACAGCTAATGTCCACAGTCCAGACTAGCAGCTAGCTTCTGCAGCTACACCTAAGTAGCCCATATAAGCAGATGTATGTTAATTAATTTAGCCGGTCTCCTACATACGATGTGTGTTGATGTTGAATGTTTGTGATAAACTGAAGTATGATGTCATAAGAGTGTCATAAAAAAGAATAAATCTGTAAAATAAGAAGAAACTAAATGTCAAAGTTCAACTCAGTTCAGTTTATTTAAGAAAAAGACAGATCAAATTAATAAAACTAATGATTATTCATGAGTTAAAAATCCCAGAATTAGCCAAAAGCTCGCAACCCCCCCCGAATCCAATCAGCTGTTCTCATTCTCAATTTTACATTTCTTCATGCATTCCTGCCTCATTATGCAAATGAGGAGGGGCTGGTCTTAAGGGGTCAACTTCTGCCCATTGGCTGGTTAGCATTTTGCTGCATCGGTCGAATCTACATGGCTTTTCCCCACCATAAAGCATTGTTTAGTAATGTCAAACTCAGCAGGCAGACGTTCAGTGTCCGACCTCTTAAGGGAAGCTGCTAATAGACTGGAAGAATTAGAACGCTGTAAGTTTGAGATCTGAATCTCTCTCTCGCATTTCTCTGAAGTTAAGAAGATAGGCCGCTTCCTCCAGATTCTGAAAAACTACATTGTCGACATCTGTGTCCATGTGTGCCGCTAACTGAAACACACGTTCTGTCAGAGCGTCTAAACGAAAAATTATAAAGTCAATACTTATAACGTTAGCATTGTTTTAAAATACAGTTGCTAAATGCCTCAGCTCACTGACCACTTAATCGTAGGTAGCCATCTTTGTTGTGACTGTGGCTGGTGGCATGTAGATTTGACAGATGCAGTAAAATGCTAACCAACCAATGGGCAGAAGTTGACCCCTTAAGACCAGCCCCTCCTCATTTGCATAATGAGGCAGGAATGCATGAAGAAATGTAAAAGTGACAGGCAGAAATAAATACCAGGGGTGAAAATAAAAAGGGTAGAAAATGCAACGGAAGAATAAAACAGACAAAAAATGTAAACACAGACAGAAATAAATACATTTAAAAAAAAAGTAATTAATAAATAAAGTTGAAGATTATAACGGACAATAAATAAATAAGGTAATTATTACAAAGGTGAATAAATAAAGAAGCTAATTAAAAGAGATATATACATTTATGTCTCACTGTATAATTTAATTTCTACCTACATTTATTTGTTTATTGTATTTTTTGGGGCAATTAATTGTATGCTTATTCATTTATTGAGCATTTATTTATTACTGTATTTATTTTTAAATATGGTAGACCTGGTCCTCCATAGACATGCACCTACGAGGACAATTTCAGACCCTCCTTGATTTCTAAGTGGGAGAACTTGCAAAATAGCAGGGTGTTCAAATACTTATTTTCCTCACTGTATCTATCTAGATACTGTTGATAGATAGATATTGTTTGTTTTTTCTTGAAGCTGCATTTTCATATGTCTCTTTGTAGTTTTGCTTATTTAAAGCTAATGTACCTGTTCAGACTATTTCGGCTTCTCTCCGGTGTGAACATGCTGGTGAGATTTAAGGCCACCGCTCTCAGAAAAGGTTTTACCACATAGATCACAGCTGTACGGCTTCTCTCCAGTGTGACTGCACTGATGTATTTTAAGGCCACTACTCTGAGAAAACACTTTCCCACATTGTTCACACCAGAACGGCTTTTCTCCAGTGTGAATGCGCTGGTGTTCTTTAAGGTTACTACTCCGAGAAAACACTTCCCACATTGTTCACACCAGAACGGCTTTTCTCCAGTGTGAATGCGCTGGTGTTCTTTAAGGTTACTACTCCGAGAAAACACTTTCCCACATTGTTCACACCAGAACGGCTTTTCTCCAGTGTGAATGCGCTGGTGGTCTTTAAGGTTATCACTCCAAAAAAAGGTTTTACCACATAGATCACAGCTGTACGGCTTCTCTCCAGTGTGAATGCGCTGGTGACGTTTAAAGCCACTTTTATAAGTAAAGGTTTTGCCACATTGTTCACATCGGTACGGTTTCTCTCCGGTGTGAACACATCGGTGGACTACTAGCCTATCCCTCCTAGAAAAGGTTTTACTACATAGATCACAGCTGTACGGCCTCTCTCCAGTGTGTCTGCGTTGATGAATTATTAGGATACTCTTCAGTGTGAAAGCTGCCCCACATGATCACAGCTGTGTAGATTCTCTCCAGTGTGAACTCTCTGATGAATCTTTAAATATCCAGATCTTGTGAAGGATTTGTCACAGTGTTGACAGTGGTGACATTTTGGTCCCTCTCCTCTTCTCTGTTTCTATAGCAACAGAAAAACAAAGCGAGAGACAGAGGGAGAGTTAGTGAACAACCTTCTTAAACCCTGGACTTGCTCTCACTCATTTTCACTCTTCATACAATAATTTGACAAAATTAGGTGAAATATGTGTTGGTTTCAGACATGTTATTATGGAAGTAAATAAATAACTTCATAACTTAAATAAGTTCCGAAATATTCTACATTTTCCGTTTCCTCATTTAAATGATTGGCAATTTGAAAACAAAATCAATTCCCTCTTACCTTCAGATAAAATTGCCATGGTAACTTTAAAATAACACAAACCTTTCATACATTCTGGGTATTTTTCATCCTTTAAATCCCATTCAAACCTTATGAAACACATTAAAGTTCTTCTGGTGGCAGACATGTTGCTATGGAAGCCATGGGGTTCTTCTCAGTGTTTCCCCCAGGTTGAGATGTTACTGGTGGGGGTGTGTGTGGGGGCGGTGCGTGATGGCTAGGTTTAGTAATAATGGGTCCAGTTTTAAACCAAGTTTAACCAAGGTGAAAACAACGGCTCCACAACATTATCAGATCATTTAGAAAGAAAAACTATTTACATATTAAACAAGTTAGACTAAAAGATGACATAAATACAGATGAAAATATTGTGACACTATGCAGCATCTGAATATTTCAGGGTAGTTATTAGTGCTGCACGATATCAGGAAAATATGAGATATGCCTTAACGTTGAATATCAACATAATTATATAAGTTGTGATAAATGAACAGATATATAAATGTTGCCTTAGTTCTGCTGTCTTTGGTATTTTTCTAAAATACAAATTGCTTGTTACATTTTAAACAAATGACAAAAAGAGAGAGTAGCCACGATGTGCTTTGTCAATTGAATCAAAACAGTTCAGCAAATAAAATACCCATAATACTTTTCTTCATACAGAAAACGCCTGTTAAATCACAAACTAGGAATATCTTTTTTTAAAGACTATTTTTGTTTTTTTTCCCTTTATGAAAGAGACAGTGGACAGACATGAAGGGGGGGGAGAGATGGGGGATGAAACGCAGCAAAGGGCTGCAGGTCGGACTCTAACCTGCGGCCCTTTGCTGCGTTTCATCCCCCGCTGTTGCAGGACTCAGCCAACATGGGGCGAATGTGCTTGCTTCTTTTTTCATTTTTTGAAGTGTATTAATCCAGGTTTTGGGGTTCCTAACAATAGCCTACAACCAGACTCTGATAAATGATGTTCGGTTAAAACCACTTTCTTCCAGCTGAGACTTTGGGCTAAGGTCGAGCCTTACCTGTTGAGCAATCACTTAGAAAGAGTCATATATCCATTATTACGTGTGGATTAGACTACTGTAACTCTTTGTGTTGATTAGATCAGTCATCCCTCCGTTGGTTAGTTAGTCCAGAACACAGCAGATCCACTTTTAACCCGGGACCAAAAAGCTGGACCACATCCCACCTGTTTTGGCCACGCTCCATTAAAAGCGTATTTCTCTAGATTTTAAATGGGTTGTTGCCTTCTTATTTATCGGAGCTGTTCCACATCAGTCCTGTCGAGGACCTGAGGTCTTCAATCAGATGCTCAACGATGAGACCAGATCCAGGTTAGGCAATAATCTCTCTCTCTCTCTCTCTCTCTCTCTCTCTCTCTCTCTCTGTAACCGGGGCTAACCCTACACATGGTAGCAGAACACAAGTCTTTTATGGCGTTTTTCCACTGCTGTTAACAGCTCGATTCTACTCAACTCAACTCGACTCGTCGCATTATGCGTCCGTTTTCCATTGCAGATTGAGTAACGCCTCAGCGTGGCTGGTCACCATAGCTACGCGTGATGATGTAATTTTCAACGCGACTCACAACAGCACGTCGGCTACTTGCCATAGCTAGAAGGATTTTTTTGTTTCAGGGTTAAGTTTCCTGGTAACGTTAGCTAACATTTGCATGTGTTCATATTGGAAACGACATGCAAAAGCCCCTAATAGCCCTTAACATTATAAAGTTGAAAAGTTAAGTAGATAAGAGAGATAGAGAGTAGATAACCTGTTGGTGTCTGGCTAGATTGTTTTTTGTTTTTAAATGTCGCGTTTTTTCTGGACACACTATCTTCACTCTTGTTTGCTAAAAACACAGTGATCCGACCAATCAGCAGTCTGCAGGTTTCCACGTCACCTTTTGGTATCACCTCAGCTCGCTCGGAACCTCGACTGAGGTAGTACTAAAAAAGAGGACGATAAAGGAAAAAGTCTGTTGACATGACAACATTTTGTGCTTGATCCGAAAAATGTATCTCATCTTTGACTCAAACCTGATCCAAACCGAGCCGTGAGCTTGGTGATCCATTGCAGCCCGACTACTAGACATGGATGTATATGCATGTTCATTTCACAATGTCGAGAGTCATTTATATAAAAATCCTAAAAGACATTAGTGAAAGCGTCTGTGAGCATTCATTAATATTGAGATCAGATTCCTGGTCTCTTCAGTCTGGAGTAACCTCTTTCCTTCACTCACCTCCTCCTTCTTCCTCTTGCTCCCTCGCTCCTCTGAGTCTCCCGAGGCCTCCCTGACACCTTTCCTCTTGCCCTCCTCCTCCTCCTCCTCTTCCTCCTCCTCCTGGTGTCTCTGCAGGTACTCGGTGATCAGGTCCAGGTCCAGGTGGTCTTGCGGCTCCCATGTGTTCTCCTCACTGGAAAGGTGAGTGCAGACAGAAGAACATCTCCTCACACTTTGTTTTTTAGGAAATACATTCTCACTCTAGCTGCTAGTTTGGATTATTCCTTTTATCTGTTGCCATGGTGATAGGTAATTTGCGGGTCTGTGTGTGTGTGTGTGTGTGTGTGTGTATATGGACCAAAATCACCAATTATTAATATTCTAGACTCCTCCTTACTCTGAGAACCCCTTCCATTTCAGCAGAAACTCTACTCTTCCTTCACCACTCTGCGGTCCAAAACCTTCTCACCACATACTCCTCCTCTTCCTCCTTCACTGCTACAGGCTCCTCCTCCTCTTCCTCCTTCACTGCTGCAGGCTCCTCCTCCTCTTCCTCCTTCACTGCTGCAAGCTCCTCCTCTCTTCCTCCTTCACTGCTGCAGGCTCCTCCTCCTCTTCTCCTTTACTGCTACAGGCTCTCCTCCTCTTCCTCCTTCACTGCTGCAGGCTCCTCCTCCTCTTCCTCCTTCACTGCTGCAGGCTCCTCCTCCTCTTCCTCCTTCAGTGTTACAGGCTCCTCCTCCTCTTCCTCTTTCACTGCTGCAAGCTGCTCCTCCTCTTCCTCCTTCACTGCTGCAGGCTCCTCCTCCTCCTCTTCCTCCTTCACTGCTGCAGGCTCCTCCTCCTCTCTTCCTTCACTGCTGCAGGCTCCTCCTCCTCTTCCTCCTTCACTGCTGCAGGCTGCTCCTCCTCTTCCTCCTCCTTCACTGCTGCAGGCTCCTCCTCCTCCTCCTCCTTCTTTCCTGCTCCGGTCGCCAGCTTGACGTCTGCCCCAAGGGGGGGGGGTTTCAAATCGAGTAACCGTGGTAACCAATGATTGTTCTTGATTGGGGTTCACTACTTAACTCTCAGAGGAGAAACCCTGGAAAGCAGAATCACGGAGTCAGTGAGTGAGAGAACGAACCGCCGTCCTCGTCTCCAAATCTCTGTTTATACAAATTCTCCCAAACACAAAAGCAGAAAAACAGTCGTCAACAACAACGTTCCCCTCGTGGAAACATGTTTCACTTCAATTTAAGAACCCAACACCATTTTCTTTACTCCCCATTCTTCAGTGGGCAACATCTTCCACACTCAAATTCCCAGAAATAGTCTCGTCCTTCCCAAAATAAATATCCCCCTTACTGCACCGTTTCAATAATAATATCTATCTCTTCTTTCTACCTCCAAAACTCCTCCGTTATACTAATGTCATCATGGAAATCATAAACCCTCTTTGGCTGGAAATAAATATTCAAACGACTTCAGAGTCAAAACATGAGCCATCATACACCTGGGGACAATAGTTCAACTTATAATACATTCCTTTACTAATACTCTGGACAACTTTTAGGAGGAACTCCCCTTTAAGAGTTAAACAACATTTTAACATTAACAATCCTGTCAGGATACGTTAAAAACCACAAAATAACTCATTACCAGGGAATGGAAGCACCAGCACCCAGAATCACACACACAACCCTATGCTTACTAGCATGTTACTTAGCAGTAATTAGCCTGTGTCTATGTTAATGTTAACTAGCATGTTAGTTAGCAGTAATTAGCCCGTGCCTATGTTAATGTTAACTAGCATGTTAGTTAGCAGTAATTAGCCTTTGCCTATGTTAACGTTAACTAGCATGTTAGTTAGCAGTAATTAGCCCGTGGCTATGTTAATGTTAACTAGCATGTTAGTTAGCAGTAATTAGCCGGAGCCTATGTTAATGTTAACTAGCATGTTAGTTAGCAGTAATTAGCCGGAGCCTATGTTAATGTTAACTAGCATGTTAGTTAGCAGTAATTAGCCTGTGTCTATGTTAATGTTAACTAGCATGTTAGCAGTAATTAGCCTGTGTCTATGTTAATGTTAACTAGCATGTTAGTTAGCAGTAATTAGCCTGTGTCCATGTTAATGTTAACTAGCATGTTAGTTAGCAGTAATTAGCCTGTGTCTATGTTAATGTTAACTAGCATGTTAGTTAGCAGTAATTAGCCGGAGCCTATGTTAATGTTAACTAGCATGTTAGTTAGCAGTAATTAGCCTGTGCCTATGTTAATGTTAATTAGCATGTTAGTTAGCAGTAATTAGCCTGTATCTATGTTAATGTTAACTAGCATGTTAGTTAGCAGTAATTAGCCTGTGTCCATGTTAATGTTAACTAGCATGTTAGTTAGCAGTAATTAGCCTGTGTCTATGTTAATGTTAACTAGCATGTTAGTTAGCAGTAATTAGCCTGTGTCCATGTTAATGTTAACTAGCATGTTAGTTAGCAGTAATTAGCCTGTGTCTATGTTAATGTTAACTAGCATGCTAGTTGATAATAGATAAGATCTACAAAACTTAATTTAAGATATCTGAAAAGGACCATATAGATATCTTGAATTGAGTTGAATTAAAGATATCTTGAACTGGAGTTATGACGAATCAGCAGAGGTGTAGTGGTAAAAAAAAGAGGTGGGTAAACTATAAATTCTGTGATCAGGTGGACCAGGGCGCGATCCCCGATAAGGGGGGCCACGGCCTACCGGTGTATCCTGATGACATTGCTATAGGTTGTCTTTTATTACTGGTTGTTCCCTCATAGGTCGCACAATCAGTATTCAGTTCATTCATTAATTGAAGTTCTTGTTAAAAAGACTCAAGAAGGAATTATATGGTTGAAATCTATAAAGTTTACTAAATGACAAAACAGAGACAACTAAAATGTGTAAAATATTCACATTTAACAATCTGGAATGAAACCCTTTTTACTTTTGTCTTAAAAAAAAATTACTCAAACCAACTAATCAAAAACCCCATTGATTTTCTCCATATGAATTTAGATTATCAGCCATAATGTATAAACCATCCGAGGTAGACTGACCCAGTTTCTGCTCCTGATGAAGCTAGAAGTCTGTATGATATCGACCTTGTAACATTATAAGAAAAACAATTATCCACTATCTTGCGTAGAAAACCTACCTTACCCACAATCCTAAGCGTAACAGCAACGTTTCAGATTGGTACAACTCGCTGTTACCATAGAAACGTTTACCGTACCCGTGAAACTGCAAACAGCTAGAGTGACAACAATAACTAGTTAGCTAGCTGACTAGCAAAGGGAGCTTCTTGTCACTAACGTCCAGTGGCCACAGAATGCATGAAATAACATCCTAATACAATCCTAATAACAGTTATTTATCAGACAATATATCCTGAATTTCACTAATGGCAAAAGGAAACTAGGTGACCTGCAACTTCCTGTCTAAAAGGGGGAGGCTAACCTAATCAGTGCCGTGGCTTTTTGAGTCAGTGGCATGAATCTGCCAATAACCAAATTAACCTCAAAAACATTAAGTTGAGTCCTGTTTTCCGAGCTCACTCACTTTGGGCTTCTTTAAGAGACCGTTTGCTGGCATCAGGAGGAGGGCTGCTGTCTTGGCGGCGCTTAAAAAAAATTATGGATATCCATTTTTAAAACCCATTCATCATTAACTACATGAGACATGTAGCCTAATGTAGGATAGTGTGACTGACGAATCTTTGACTGCTGCTTCCTGCTTGATGTTTTAAGCCCCCAGCGCCGACTTCAAGGCACCCAACCATTGCCCAATCCTAGTATATTACAGGTAGCGCTGCCTGGAAGGCAACGCTGGGGGCTCACTACCCCAAACACCGCAAGAGACTGGTCAACACTGCAGTAATGCAGCGCAATATGATGGACTTCGTCTTAGGTTTAACAACCTATGAAACTAATAATGATCAATATGAAACTAAAACGACATAAGCTTAACTTAGAATAGCTTTGGGACGATAGGCTATTCAGAGGTGGGTAAACGCACTTTCAGAATTTTGAGAGGTGCATAAACGGCGTTTACGTGCGTTTAGCCTCCACTACATCACTGAGTATCACATTGTAGACATCTCAAACTGGAATTACAGATATCTATAATTCTATAATTCAGTTGCGAATATCCGTAATTCACATAGTGGATATCTGCAACTGAACTGTAGATATCTGGAATGATAAATGATAATACAAATTAATGGCAAACGTGATGTGATTTAAATGTTAAAATGGCCATACGATACACACCTGTTAGCTAGCCGCGAGCTCTATTGTTTACCAAGCCCGTTTCCCGCGGTTCCAAACGCGGCTCTTTAGCTCGCCTTTCCCCATCATAACCTCCATAACTACCCCCCCACAGCTTCAGTCCCCCACACACACGGCAGAAGGAAACCGGCTGTTGTCATAGTTACCGAGTACCGACCTGGAAAGCAGAATTACGGCATCAGGGAGAGAGGAAACAAACCGCCATCCTCGTCTCCAAAGAGGAGGAAAGTGTCCGTCACCTGGGCCTCGGGGTGTACCGATACCCGCACATTGGTTCCGCTTTCTTTGTTCCCCCGCTACGTTAATATTGCTTACCAATAAAATATGAAATTCGTACTAAACGCTACGAGATGCTGCTCTATACACGCTAAAAGTAGTGATTATTTACATGGAGTTTGGTGGAGATATGCTGCTCTATACACGCTAAAAGTAGTGATTATTTACATGGAGTCTGGTGGAGATATGCTGCTCTATACACGCTAAAAGTAGTGATTATTTACATGGAGTCTGGTGGAGATATGCTGCTCTATACACGCCAAAAGTAGTGATTATTTACATGGAGTCTGGTGGAGATATGCTGCTCTATACACGCTAAAAGTAGTGATTATTCACATGGAGTCTGGTGGGTTTGGTGATGGTGATTTCTGTTTCATGTTAAACTAAAAGGATCTTACTCTTTAACTAAAGGTCTATCTCTGTAGGGATCCATCCCATAATGTTGTCAGACTCTTAGAATAATAATCTGAGTCTGTCAGAGACAACAACAGAACCTTTAGTGGACGGAAACTTTACCTTTTAATTAGGAGTTGAAACACAGACACAACAGGAAGAATACATCATCAAATAATCAGCATGTGGCCTTGTTTTATTGAACTCATTTTGCATTAAGTTGTTCCACATTCCCCGACATTTAAAACAAGTCGATCATTGACGTTATTCTACAAGTCAGATGAATAAATCAGCCGACCCAACTCCCTACGGACTGAGCTACTGCCCCCCCCCCCCCCCCCCCCCCCCCCAGTAGTTATACCTTTGACTTTCTGACTTTAATTATGACTTTGTGAAGCAAAACAACATGAGGAGATCTGATCAGATCTGCTTCACAGTGCAGAGTGTGTGTGATGGTGAACAGACTGAACTTTGATTTCAGCAGCTGGTCTTCAGTCAGTGTTTCTGTCCACAGGAGAGACTCTCAGTCCTGCAGAGGACACAGAGACACTGAGGAACCAGGGTAGACCCCAAACCCAGGATAGAGAGGCTGAGTGAATGTGGTGTTGAAGGTGTGGAGGTGGATCAGTGAGTCAGAGGAGACTGTGTAGAAGGACAGAGAGCCAGCAGGAACGTCCACATACACTGCTACTCTGTTAGAGACAGAGCAGGAAGTGAGGTCTGGTCCTCTGTTATTGTGCCAGACAGAGTAACCATGTTCATCAGAGCAGACCAGACTCCAGGACTTCTCATTCCATCCAAACACACAGTCTTCACTGTTTCCTTTCCTGCTGATTCCTCTGTAACTCACTGATACAATAACCTCTCCTCTCCTCTCGACCTCCCAGTAACAGCGACCAGTCAGACCATCTCTACACAGCAGCTGAGGACAGCAGTTAAATCTGTCTGGATGATCAGGATATGACTGAGACTCCTCACACGTGTCACCTTCCTGTTATTGTCAGACAGTTTGAGTCTTCTGTTTACTGTGTTTGTGTCCAGTTCCAGTTCACAGACATCTGATGGAGAGAACAAGACACAATACAGCTGCAGGTTATCATCTGATCATTTATTAACAACTTTACTGACAATAACTGAAAGAAAACCCTTCAAACGTTGATTTGATATCCAGCTGTGAGTGATGTTTAACAATCCAGTTCTACCAACATGAAGAGTTCCTGAACATGAGAGTCAACATGTCAACAATGTCCAGCTTCTTGTCCTCGTGTTGACCCGATGAGGACAGCTGATGATCCAAATCTAGAAACATCAACTGAATAAAGTCTCACTAATAAAACTGTCCCATCTTCTTCTACTGCAGCATAAAGCAGCTCTGAACCATCTGCTTTCTAAAACTGCTATTAGCTGATGTTCAGTTATAGAAATACCAGTTTATGGATGAAAACTTAGGATGTTCAGATTTTACATGTCATTACATGTCTTACTGAAATTTGTGAAATGCTTTCATACAAACAATAAGAAATGGAAATAATATATATAATAATAAAATATATAATCTCTGATTGTTTGTTTGCAAACGTTCGTTCAAAACGCCATTCAAATGGGGCGGCCTCTAGCCCCCCTAGTAAGAGCGTTAGCCCCATGTAGGCCAAGTACTGCAGCGGTCCAGGTTAGAGTCCGACCTGCAGCTCTTTGCTACGCGTCATCCCCCATCTCTCTCCCCCTTTCATGTCTATCCACTCTCACTTCTAAGAAAAGCAGAAGCCCCAAAAATAATCTAAAAGACAAATACGCCATTCAAGTAACAGCCTTTGTTGTGTTTGATGCTAGCTTGTAGCTAAGGTTTACTAAGCATTATTTTCTCCCTGCTGTTTGATCCCCTGGTCTAATGTCATTTACAGCAGTGGAACTGATGTTTAGGGAGTAAAAACACATCCAGCAGTGAACCAACTTTGTTAAGGTGGTCCATTTGTACTGGGTTGACATTACAGAAGTCTCTCGTTACTTTTGCTAATCGTCGCAAAGTGACGATTAGCAATCATTACTGCAGCATACAGTAGATTCGATTTGCAGAAGGGTAATGCAGCAGGCCAAATACACCACACACAGCTTTCCACACACACACACCAATCATCACAGAGTATCCATACTTACACACATGGTAAAAATAATGTAGCCTAGTCATATCTGTATTGACTGAATATATCCAAATAAACCTGGTTCAAAACACGTCTTCTGGGGTAAAATAAACCCATGTCCTGTGATCTGTATAACTTGGGATTTGGTGATCCACTTATTCAAATTACTGTAAAACACATGTTCACTATAATGTTCTACTCCGAGACAGAGATAAGATTAAAGTTCTGGCATGGACCCCTATCAGAGGCCTCCTCTCTTACTGGGGCCTCGCTGTGTGATCCCCTGGTCTGATGTCATTTACAACAATGGAACTGATGTTTAGGTAGTAAAAAACATCCATTACTTACGTTACACTACCTTCACTAATCCTAACAGCTACCAAATATCGTGTTCTTCTTCTTCTGTATAAATGCGTTACTGCAGAAGTAAGGTCAAAGTTTAATGTGTGCTGCCCCATTGGCCGAAGAGAATCAGCTGTGTTGGCTTTGGTTGTTTTATGATGTATTTATTTTACAGACGTTAAACTATTCTCAGTTCTGCATTTTTATGTATTGAACCAAGGAAGTTGAACATAAAAGGCAGTTACATTTTAAAGTGTTAAAGTTTTCTACTGATCTTTTATTCAACTATCTAAATAATATCTGAGAGTGTTTCGTGATGTGATTATTGCGTCATTTAATGTCAACATGAGGATAAAAACATATATTGTGCCGCCCTATGGAGGACAGTGTTAATTAGCCGCTGTGTTAAAGCAGTGTTGCAGACATTACATGTTTTTCACTTTGGAAATACCGATATAGCTCATAGTGAGTTAAGTAGTTCCACAGTGGAGGCACCGTGTTATTGGTTGTTGATTATTTCTTTATAGTTACCTATGCCTATAATAACAACATTCACTGGTAAAGGGAGATTTAGCCAATTCACCATAATAAGTAACCTCATCTCATATTATACTTCCAGCACCAGGAAGGGGTTAAACTAGTGTAACACACAGCGGAGTTCTCTTAGAGCAAACTTAAAACACACTCACACTTCCTCACACCAGGTCTCAGTCTCTGTGGTCCACCATGGTCCACCCTGCAGGAAGACACAAAGACACAATCCACTTCATACTCCAGGGCTGTGGGTAATTGAAGGTTTAACCATCACATTGTGAAATGAGACGGAGTGAGACTACGTGGACTCTGCAGCTTGTTCAAGTCAAAGTCAGGGCAATGCTGCTAAAGCTGTCACGGTGTGGTTACACTTAAGCCGCCTACACATGATACGCAATCTGCTCTCTGCACACCGCTAGGTAGGACGCAGAGCAAAGCACAGCGCAGGTAAACGTCATTAAGGGTGGCAAGGAAGATATTTCCTGTTGCTAGGTAACGACATGCCATTGTCTCATTGGTTGCGCGTGGGTAAAGTTTAAGTAATTTGAACTTTTAGTGCAGAACAAAGCGACACCTCCCCGTAGGAAATCAATGTTTTGCTGTTTGCTGTTGTGATTTGCACTTCAGGGCCACCGTACTTTCCAGACCTCTGACTTTGAATAAATATTTGTATTTGTGTTATAAGATTAAGAACCCCTGTCATACCCCTTCACTTAGATCCTCAATTGAACATTAACCAGAGTTTCTCAGTTAGTGACAAAAAATAAATAAAATGAAGTCTTGGTCCGTCCATACCTGAGAGTGTCCAGTCTGCAGTTTGGATCCTCCAGTAAAGCAGAAAGCCGCTCACTCCTGAGTCTCCTGGATGATTGTAGCTCAGGTCCAGCTCTCTCAGATGGGAGGGGTTGGAGCTCAGAGCTGAGGCCAGAGAAGAACAGCCTTCCTCTGAGATCATACAGAATGAGACACACACAACACACACACACACACACACACACACACACACACACACACACACACACACACACACACACACACACACACACACACACACACACGGTTGGTCATGACAATTCAGGTACGACCACACAGCCCGGGAGCAATACTTACCAATTACTTTGAGTGTTAGAAATGGACAAGGCTTACAGTCCAGCTGTACACAACAAGGACTAATGTAGTGTAGATAGAGTTTTACTGTCCAGTAGAGAGAGAGAGAGAGAGAGAGAGAGAGAGAGAGAGAGAGAGAAATAAACATTATTTTGTAATTGTTTTGCAATTATTACATTCTAAAGGACAAATAACTTGATTGATCGCTCCGTTCTGCTGTTGTTGAAGCTGCCTGTATAAACCCAGCACAATTAGAGAATCACTAATTTTAGGCTCAGATCTGAATGCTAAATAGTAGCCTATTTTGCATAGTGACACTATAGCAAAATAGGCTACTATTTACAGTAATTTCATACAGCAGAATGGCCGTAGAAGTTGAGATTTTTTTGATTGTACATCTTACTGTGAGAGAGACAAGGTATTGTAAGACATGTATTGTCATACTTTTGTTAAAAATAAGAGTTTCCACTATACGATCACAGTTTAATAAAGAGCAGAACTCCAGATAACTGCTGTGGGCTTCTATGTCTCTGTCTGTGATGTGGACATGCCTATCCTGATTTGGTCTGGTTTCCCCATATGCAGATGCAGATCCACATACACAACGTAGTGAGACTGTCACAAAGGGGACCGTCACATCGGCTTGAGCCTTCCTCAGCCGAGCTGCGGCCAGACAACTCTGACTGGCTTTTAGTCGTTGCAGAGAGTTTCACAACATAACAAAGGGCAGGACAGCCAGCTGGCCTTCTTGTTGTTGGACTATTAAGTAATATTAGCTGGCTTGTTATGTCTTGTGTCTTTGGCTCTGTTAACAGAGTTGTTGACCCGCTAGATTTAGATTAGAGGTAATGTAATCATAACAAATGTATGTGTAGAGGCATCAATACTTATGACAGCAGTGTAGAAGTAAGTTACTCTGAAACTGTAGGGACACAAATAAAAAATAGAATTGTTTCACAATGTTGCCTTAAATTTCATTGTTAATCAGGTCCTAACTGAACACCAACCTGAGAGTTTCCAGTCTGCAGTGCGGACCCTTCAGTCCAGCTGACAGTTGCTCCACTCCTGAATCTTGCAGGTTGTTGTTACTCAGGTCCAGCTCTCTCAGACTAGAGGACTGGGAGCTGAGAACTGAGGACAGAGCTTCACAGATTCTCTCTGACAATGAACAGACACTCAACCTAAAAGATTTCATTAGAACGGCCATGCAATAATTAATATATGAAAAAAAAACTTAGTTGTTCATCATTTTCAAATAGCTGAACACCAACCTGAGAGTCTCCAGTCTGCAGTGTGGACTCTTCAGTCCAGGAGACATCAGCTCCACTCCTGAATCCTGAAGGTCGTTGTTACTCAGGTCCAGCTCTCTTAGACTAGAGGACTGGGAGCTGAGAACTGAGGACAGAGCTTCACAGCTTCTCTCTGAAAGCTTACACCCCCTCAGCCTGAAAAGACATCAGCAATGCATAAGAACACAGCTTCAAGCAAACATAAACAAATTATAATTAAAGCAAAACTCCATTTAATCTGGATAGCTGTGTGCACATACAGAGCTTTGTTGGAGGCTTTGACCACTGGCAGCAGCCTCAGAAGAGCCTCCTCTGAAGCAGAGTATTTCTTCAGGTCAAACACGTCCAGATCTTCTTCTGATGACAGTAAGATGAAGACCAGAGCTGACCACTGAGCAGAAGACAGTTTATCTGTGGAGAGACTTCCTGAACTCAGGGACTGTTGGATCTGCTCCACTAGAGAACCATCATTCAGTTCATTCAGACAATGGAACAGATTGATGCTTCTCTCTGCAGACAGATCCTCACTGATCTTCTTCTTGATGTACTTGACTGTTTCCTGATTGGTGTCTGAGCTACTTCCAGCATAGGTCATCAGACCTTGTAGGTGTCTCTGATGGTCTGCAGTGAAATACCCAGGAGGAAACCGAAGAAAACAAGTCCAAGTGTCCATTTGGACTCTGTAAAGCTTGTCCACAGCATTCTGATGGAGATGGTTTAATGTAGGTTTGAATCTGAAGACTTTAGGCATCCAGGAGGTTTTTGTTCTTCTGCCAGCAGGTTTGACTCCAGAGTTGGTGAAGGTCAGATGGACATGAAGAGCAGCCAGGAACTCCTGAACACTCAGATGGACGAAGCAGAACACCTGTCCTGGTACAGTCCACTCTCCTCTTTAAAGATCTGTGTGAACACTCCTGAGTACATGATGCTGCTTGATATCGATGCCACACTCTGTCAGGTCTGAGTCATAGAAGATCAGGTTGCATTTCCACATGCTCAAAAGCAAGTTTCCCAAAGACTCGATCATCTTCCTGGTCTCTGGACTCAGTGTTGATCTATCTCAGATTTCCCATGATATTTAACGTTCAGTTTGGACTGAACCACCAGGAAAGTGGATGTACTTCAGTACAGGGGTCTTGGGCAGCTCTCCTCCCCGTCGGTCTCCAACACATTCTCCAGAACTGTAGCAGTGATCCAGCAGAAGACGGGATGGGGACATGATGTGGAGGCTTCGTGATGTCTTGATTTGGGAGATGATTCTGCTGGCCTGTTCTTGTCTGTGAATCTCTTACTGAAATAATCTCCTTCTGTGGGTCAGTGAACCTCTGACTCTGTCACCATGTGAACATACTCAGCAGGGATCTATGGGCTGTCTGCAGGTCGTGTGGTTATCCAGAGGCGAGCAGTGGGAAGCAAATTCCCACCTGATGAGGTTTGTAGCAGCAAACCCACTGAGGTGGACTTAGTAACATCAGTCCGGATCTCAGTGTTGTGGAAGTCCAGGAGGAAGTCGACAATCATCCAGACCGTCAAAGATGAAGACCACCTGGACCTCTTTAAACCTGCAGATTCCTGCTTCTTGTTCACTAAAGAAGTGATTCAACAAGTTCCACCAAGCTGAACTTCTCTCTTCAGCACATTCATCTCTCTGAAGTGTGAATGGGAATATGAACTGGATGTCCTGGTTGGCTTTGCCTTCAGCCCAGTCCATGAGTGAACTTCTGTGTTAAGACTGTTTTCCGATGCCAGCCACTCCCTTTGTCATCACGGTTCTGATTGGTCATCTCTTCCAGGTGGGGCTTTTAAAGATGGTTTCACATATGATATATTGTTTCTGGCTGTATGGTTTCCTGGATGCTGTTTCAATCTGTCTGACCTCATGTTCTTCATTGACCCTGCAGCCCTCCCTCCCTCCATGATGTAGATCTCTGTGAACAATCTGATACAGAACGGTTGGGTTTCCTGCTTTAGCAATCCCTCAAACACACACTGGAACGTTATCTTCTGGTTAGTCTGAGTTTACGCTGACAAACTTCAGAATAACTTCCTGAATAAACACACAACAAGAAAAATCAATAAGTCAAAGAAATATTTCAACATTTCAAATAATAAGTATATATTTTAATGCATTTTTTCAGACATTAGTAAATGTCCCATTTTTAAATGTGTTTAAAATCCTCTTACTGCTCTGCAGACGGTCAGCCAGCTCC
>NW_022603590.1:0-27191 GCF_008692095.1 Etheostoma spectabile
TACACATTGTAGGCTGTATTTTTAAAATCCTACATCAGAATGCTCTGAAATACCTAGAGACACACTTGATAGGTGATGTCTCCCCCAGACTTGGAAAGAGGAGCTGGAATAACGTCAGGATTCCTTTTTAGAGTAGCCTGAAAAAGAGGAAATATGCCTTTAACATCCTAAAAAACGTAAATAGCCTTTACTTTTGAGCCCTAATTTAAAACCGTACATCAGAATGCTCTGAAATTACCTGAGAGACACACTTGATAGGTGATGTCTCCCCCAGACTTGGAATGAAGCTGGAATAACGTCAGGATTCCTTTTTAGAGTAGCCTGAAAAGAGAAAATATCCCTTTAACATCCTGAAAAAGATGTAAATTATACTATGTAATACACATTGTAGGCCTATTTTTAAAATCCTACATCAGAATGCTCTGAAATTACCTGAGAGACACACTTGATAGTGATGTCTCTCCCAGACTTGGAATGAAGCTGGAATAACGTCAGGATTCCTTTTTAGAGTAGCCTGAAAAAGAGAAAAATATCCCTTTAACAGCCTGAAAAAGATTTAATTATACTATGTATTAGACATTGTAGGCTTTATTTTTAAAATCCTACATCAGAATGCTCTGAAATTACCTGAGAGACACACTTGATAGGTGATGTCTCCTCCCAGACTTGGAATGAAGCTGGAATAACGTCAGGATTCCTTTTTAGAGTAGCCTGAAAAAGAGGAAAAATATGCCTTTAACATCCTAAAAAAAATTCAATATAGCTTTACTTTTGAAGCCCTTATTTTAAAACCGTACATCAGAATGCTCTGAAATTACCTGAGAGACACACTGGATATGTGATGTCTCCCCCAGACTTGGAATGAAGCTGGAATAACGTCAGGATTCCTTTTAGAGTAGCCTGAAAAAGAGAAAATATCCTTTAACAGCCTGAAAAAGATTTAAATTATACTATGTAATACACATTGTAGGCTGTATTTTTAAATCCTACATCAGAATGCTCTGAAATTACCTGAGAGACACAATGGATAGGTGATGTCTCTCCCAGACTTGAATGAAGCTGGAATAACGTCGGATTCCTTTTAGAGTAGCCTGAAAAAGAGGAAAATATGCCTTTAACATCCTAAAAAACGTCAATATCTTTTTACTTTTGAGCCCTTAATTTTAAAACCGTACATCAGAATGCTCTGAAATTACCTGAGAGACACACTTGATAGGTGATGTCTCCCCCAGACTTGGAATGAAGCTGGAATAACGTCAGGATTCCTTTTAGAGTAGCCTGAAAAAGAGAAAATATCCCTTTAACAGCCTGAAAAGATTAATTATACTATAATACATTGTAGGCTGTAATTTTTAATCCTACATCAAATGCTCTGAAATTACCTGAGAGACACAATGGATAGGTGATGTCTCTCCCAGACTTGGATGATGAATACTGTCTATTCCTTTTTAGAGTAGCCTGAAAAAGAGAAAATATCCCTTTAACAGCCTGAAAAAGATTTAAATTATACTATGTAATACACATTGTAGGCTGTATTTTTTAAATCCTACATCAGAATGCTCTGAAATTACCTGAGAGACACACTGGATAGGTGATGTCTCCCCCAGACTTGGAATGAAGCTGGAATAACGTGGATTCCTTTTTAGAGTAGCCTGAAAAAGAGAAAATATGCCTTTAACAGCCTAAAAAAACTTAAATTATACTTGTATTACACATTGTAGGCTTTATTTTAAAATCCTACATCAGAATGCTCTGAAATTACCTGAGAGACACACTTGATAGGTGATGTCTCCCCCAGACTTGGAATGAAGCTGGAATAACGTCAGGATTCCTTTTTAGAGTAGCCTGAAAAAGAGAAAATATGCCTTTAACAGCCTGAAAAAAATTCAATATAGCTTACTTTTGAGCCCTTAATTTTAAAACCGTACATCAGAATGCTCTGAAATTACCTGAGAGACACACTTGATAGGTGATGTCTCCCCCAGACTTGGAATGAAGCTGGAATAACGTCAGGATTCCTTTTTAGAGTAGCCTGAAAAAGAGAAAATATCCCTTTAACAGCCTGAAAAAAGATTTAAATTATACTATGTAATACACATTGTAGGCTGTATTTTTTAAATCCTACATCAGAATGCTCTGAAATTACCTGAGAGACACAATGGATAGGTGATGTCTCTCCCAGACTTGGAATGAAGCTGGAATAACGTGGGATTCCTTTTTAGAGTAGCCTGAAAAAGAGGAAAATATGCCTTTAACATCCTAAAAAGATCAATATAGCTTTACTTTTGTCCCTTAATTTTTAAACCTACATCAGAATGCTCTGAAATTACCTGAGAGACACACTTGATAGGTGATGTCTCCCCAGACTTGGAATGAAGCTGGAATAACGTCAGGATTCCTTTTTAGAGTAGCCTGAAAAAGAGAAAATACCCTTTAACAGCCTGAAAAGATTTAAATTATACTATGTAATACACATTGTAGGCTGTATTTTTAAAATCCTACATCAGAATGCTCTGAAATTACCTGAGAGACACAATGGATAGGTGATGTCTCTCCCAGACTTGGAATGAAGCTGGAATAACGTGGATTCCTTTTTAGAGTAGCCTGAAAAAGAGAAAAATATGCCTTTAACAGCCTGAAAAAATTTAATTATACTATGTATACTTTTGTAGCTGTATTTTTAAAACCTACATCAGAATGCTCTGAAATTACCTGAGAGACACACTGGATAGGTGATGTCTCCCCCAGACTTGGAATGAAGCTGGAATAACGTCAGGATTCCTTTTTAGAGTAGCCTGAAAAAGAGAAAAATATGCCTTTAACAGCCTAAAAATTTCAATATAGCTTTACTTTTGAAGCCCTTAATTTTAAAACCTACATCAGAATGCTCTGAAATTACCTGAGAGACACCTTGATAGGTGATGTCTCCCCCAGACTTGGAATGAAGCTGGAATAACGTCAGGATTCCTTTTTAGAGTAGCCTGAAAAAGAGAAAAATATGCCTTTAACAGCCTGAAAAGATTTAAATTATACTATGTAATACACATTGTAGGCTGTATTTTTAAAATCCTACATCAGAATGCTCTGAAATTACCTGAGAGACACACTGATAGGTGATGTCTCCCCCGACTTGGAATGAAGCTGGAATAACGTCAGGATTCCTTTTTAGAGTAGCCTGAAAAAGAGGAAAATATGCCTTTAACAGCCTGAAAAAAATCAATATAGCTTTACTTTTGAGCCCTTTAATTTTAAAACCGTACATCAAATGCTCTGAAATTACCTGAGAGACACACTTGATAGGTGATGTCTCCCCCAGACTTGGAATGAAGCTGGAATAACGTCAGGATTCCTTTTTAGAGTAGCCTGAAAAAGAGAAAATATCCCTTTAAACAGCCTGAAAAAATTTCAAATTATACTTGTAATACTTGTAGGCTTAATTTTAAATCCTACATCAGAATGCTCTGAAATTACCTGAGAGACACCATGGATAGGTGATGTCTCCCAGACTTGGAATGAAGCTGGAATAACGTGGGATTCCTTTTAGAGTAGCCTGAAAAAGAGAAATATCCTTTAACAGCCTGAAAAAGATTAAATTATACTATGTATACACATTGTAGGCTGTATTTTTAAAATCCTACATCAGAATGCTCTGAAATTACCTGAGAGACACACTTGATAGGTGATGTCTCCCCCAGACTTGGAATGAAGCTGGAATAACGTCAGGATTCCTTTTTAGAGTAGCCTGAAAAAGAGGAAAATATGCCTTTAACATCCAAAAAAAGTCAATATAGCTTTACTTTTGGCCCTTAATTTTAAAACCTACATCAGAATGCTCTGAAATTACCTGAGAGACACACTGATAGGTGATGTCTCCCCCAGACTTGGAATGAAGCTGGAATAACGTCAGGATTCCTTTTTAGAGTAGCCTGAAAAAGAGAAAATATCCTTTAACAGCCTGAAAAAAAGATTTAAATTATACTATGTAACACATGTAGGCTGTATTTTTAAAATCCTACATCAGAATGCTCTGAAATTACCTGAGAGACACAATGGATAGGTGATGTCTCCCCCAGACTTGGAATGAAGCTGGAATAACGTCAGGATTCCTTTTTAGAGTAGCCTGAAAAAGAGAAAAATATCCTTTAACAGCCTGAAAAGATTTAAATTATACTATGTATTACACATTGTAGGCTTTATTTTTAAAATCCTACATCAGAATGCTCTGAAATTACCTGAGAGACACACTTGATAGGTGATGTCTCCCCCAGACTTGAATGAAGCTGGAATAACGTCAGGATTCCTTTTTAGAGTAGCCTGAAAAAGAGAAAAATATCCCTTTAACATCCTAAAAAGATTTAAATTATACTATGTATACACTTGTAGCTGTTTTTTAAAATCCTACATCAAATGCTCTGAAATTACCTGAGAGACACACTGGATAGGTGATGTCTCCCCCAGACTTGGAATGAAGCTGGAATAACGTGGGATTCCTTTTTAGAGTAGCCTGAAAAAGAGAAAAATATCCCTTTAACACCTGAAAAAGATTTAAATTAACTATGTATAACATTGTAGCTGTATTTTTAAAATCCTACATCAAATGCTCTGAAATTACCTGAGAGACACACTGATAGGTGATGTCTCCCCAGACTTGGAATGAAGCTGGAATAACGTCAGGATTCCTTTTTAGAGTAGCCTGAAAAAGAGAAAAATATGCCTTTAACATCCTAAAAAAACGTCAATATAGCTTTACTTTGAGGCCCTTAATTTTAAACCTACATCAGAATGCTCTGAAATTACCTGAGAGACACAATGATAGGTGATGTCTCCCCCAGACTTGGAATGAAGCTGGAATAACGTCAGGATTCCTTTTTAGAGTAGCCTGAAAAAGAGAAAAATATCCCTTTAACAGCCTGAAAAAGATTTAAATTATACTATGTAATACACATTGTAGGCTTATTTTTAAAATCCTACATCAGAATGCTCTGAAATTACCTGAGAGACACACTTGATAGGTGATGTCTCCCCCAGACTTGGAATGAAGCTGGAATAACGTCAGGATTCCTTTTTAGAGTAGCCTGAAAAAGAGAAAATATCCCTTTAACAGCCTGAAAAAGATTTAAATTATACTATGTAATTACACATTGTAGGCTTTATTTTTAAATCCTACATCAGAATGCTCTGAAATTACCTGAGAGACACACTGGATAGGTGATGTCTCCCCCAGACTTGGAATGAAGCTGGAATAACGTCAGGATTCCTTTTTAGAGTAGCCTGAAAAAGAGAAAATATGCCTTTAACAGCCTGAAAAAAAAATTATACTATGCTTTACTTTGAGCCCTTATTTTTAAAACCTACATCAGAATGCTCTGAAATTACCTGAGAGACACACTTGATAGGTGATGTCTCCCCCAGACTTGGAATGAAGCTGGAATAACGTCAGGATTCCTTTTTAGAGTAGCCTGAAAAAGAGAAAAATATCCCTTTAACAGCCTGAAAAAGATTTAAATTATACTATGTAATACACATTGTAGGCTGTGTTTTTAAAATCCTACATCAGAATGCTCTGAAATTACCTGAGAGACACAATGGATAGGTGATGTCTCTCCCAGACTTGGAATGAATCTGGAATAACGTCAGGATTCCTTTTTAGAGTAGCCTGAAAAAGAGGAAAATATGCCTTTAACATCCTAAAAAAACGTCAATATAGCTTTACTTTTGAGCCCTTAATTTTAAAAAAGTACATCAGAATGCTCTGAAATTACCTGAGAGACACATTTGATAGGTGATGTCTCCCCGAGACTTGGAATGAAGCTGGAATAACGTCAGGATTCCTTTTTAGAGTAGCCTGAAAAAGAGGAAAATATGCCTTTAACAGCCTGAAAAAGATTTAATTATATATTAATACACTTGTAGGCTGTATTTTAAAATCCTACATCAGAATGCTCTGAAATTACCTGAGAGACACATGATAGGTGATGTCTCCCCCAGACTTGGAATGAAGCTGGAATAACGTCAGGATTCCTTTTTAGAGTAGCCTGAAAAAGAGAAAAATATCCCTTTAACAGCCTGAAAAAGATTTAAATTATACTATGTATACACATTGTAGGCTGTATTTTTAAAATCCTACATCAGAATGCTCTGAAATTACCTGAGAGACACACTGGATAGGTGATGTCTCCCCCAGACTTGGAATGAAGCTGGAATAACGTCAGGATTCCTTTTTAGAGTAGCCTGAAAAAGAGAAAAATATGCCTTTAACAGCCTGAAAAAGATTTAATTATACTATGTATTACACATTGTAGCTGTAATTTTAAAATCCTACATCAGAATGCTCTGAAATTACCTGAGAGACACACTTGATAGGTGATGTCTCCCCAGACTTGGAATGAAGCTGGAATAACGTCAGGATTCCTTTTAGAGTAGCCTGAAAAAGAGAAAAATATGCCTTTAACAGCCTAAAAAAACGTCAATATAGCTTACTTTTGAGCCTTATTTTAAAACCTACATCAGAATGCTCTGAAATTACCTGAGAGACACACTTGATAGGTGATGTCTCCCCCAGACTTGGAATGAAGCTGGAATAACGTCAGGATTCCTTTTTAGAGTAGCCTGAAAAAGAGGAAAATATGCCTTTAACATCCTAAAAAAACGTCAATATAGCTTTACTTTTGAGCCCTTAATTTTAAAACCGTACATCAGAATGCTCTGAAATTACCTGAGAGACACACTTGATAGGTGATGTCTCCCCCAGACTTGGAATGAAGCTGGAATAACGTCAGGATTCCTTTTTAGAGTAGCCTGAAAAAGAGGAAAATATCCCTTTAACAGCCTGAAAAAGATTTAAATTATACTATGTAATACACATTGTAGGCTGTATTTTTAAAATCCTACATCAGAATGCTCTGAAATTACCTGAGAGACACACTGGATAGGTGATGTCTCCCCCAGACTTGGAATGAAGCTGGAATAACGTCAGGATTCCTTTTTAGAGTAGCCTGAAAAAGAGGAAAATATGCCTTTAACATCCTTAAAAAACGTCAATATAACTTTACTTTTGAGCCCTTAATTTTAAAACCGTACATCAGAATGCTCTGAAATTACCTGAGAGACACACTTGAGAGGTGATGTCTCCCCCAGACTTGGAATGAAGCTGGAATAACGTCAGGACTTGGAATGAATCTGGAATAACGGTGGGATTCCTTTTTAGAGTAGCCTAAAAAAGAGGAAAATATGCCTTTAACATCCTAAAAAAACGTCAATATAGCTTTACTTTTGAGCCCTTAATTTAAAAACCGTACATCACAATGCTCTGAAATTACCTGAGAGAGACACAATGGATAGGTGATGTCTCTCCCAGACTTGGATTGAAGCTGGAATAACGGTGGGATTCCTTTTTAGAGTAGCCTGAAAAAGTGAAAAATATGCCTTTAACAGCCTGAAAAAAACGTCAATATAGCTATACTTTTAAGCCCTTAATTTTAAAACTGTACATCAGAATTCTCTGAAATTACCTTAGAGACACAATGGATAGGTGATGTCTCCCCAAGACTTGGAATGAAGCTGGAATAACGTCAGGATTCCTTTTTAGAGTAGCCTGAAAAAGAGAAAAATATCCCTTTAACAGCCTGAAAAGATTTAAATTATACTATGTATACACATTGTAGGCTTTATTTTTAAAATCCTACATCAGAATGCTCTGAAATTACCTGAGAGACACACTGGATAGGTGATGTCTCCCCAGACTTGGAATGAAGCTGGAATAACGTCAGGATTCCTTTTTAGAGTAGCCTGAAAAAGAGAAAAATATCCTTTAACAGCCTGAAAAAGATTTAAATTATACTATGTAATACACATTGTAGGCTGTATTTTTAAAATCCTACATCAGAATGCTCTGAAATTACCTGAGAGACACATGGATAGGTGATGTCTCCCCCAGACTTGGAATGAAGCTGGAATAACGTCAGGATTCCTTTTTAGAGTAGCCTGAAAAAGAGAAAATATCCCTTTAACAGCCTAAAAAAACGTCAATATACTTTACTTTTGAGCCTTAATTTTAAAATCCTACATCAGAATGCTCTGAAATTACCTGAGAGACACACTTGATAGGTGATGTCTCCCCCAGACTTGGAATGAAGCTGGAATAACGTCAGGATTCCTTTTTAGAGTAGCCTGAAAAAGAGAAAATATCCCTTTAACAGCCTGAAAAAGATTTAATTATACTATGTATTACACATTGTAGGCTTTATTTTTAAAATCCTACATCAGAATGCTCTGAAATTACCTGAGAGACACATGGATAGGTGATGTCTCCCCAGACTTGGAATGAAGCTGGAATAACGTGGATTCCTTTTTAGAGTAGCCTGAAAAAGAGAAAATATCCCTTTAACAGCCTGAAAAAATTTAAATTATACTATGTAATACACATTGTAGGCTGTATTTTTAAAATCCTACATCAGAATGCTCTGAAATTACCTGAGAGACACACTGGATAGGTGATGTCTCCCCCAGACTTGGAATGAAGCTGGAATAACGTCAGGATTCCTTTTTAGAGTAGCCTGAAAAAGAGGAAAATATGCCTTTAACATCCTAAAAAAACGTCAATATAGCTTTACTTTTGAGCCCTTAATTTTAAAACCGTACATCACAATGCTCTGAAATTACCTGAGAGACACACTTGATAGGTGATGTCTCCCCCAGACTTGGAATGAAGCTGGAATAACGTCAGGATTCCTTTTTAGAGTAGCCTGAAAAAGTGAAAAATATGCCTTTAACAGCCTGAAAAAAACGTCAATATAGCTATACTTTTAAGCCCTTAATTTTAAAACTGTACATCAGAATTCTCTGAAATTACCTTAGAGACACAATGGATAGGTGATGTCTCCCCCAGACTTGGAATGAAGCTGGAATAACGTCAGGATTCCTTTTTAGAGTAGCCTGAAAAAGAGAAAAATATACCTTTAACAGCCTGAAAAAGATTTAAATTATACTATGTAATACACATTGTAGGCTGTATTTTTAAAATCCTACATCAGAATGCTCTGAAATTACCTGAGAGACACACTTGATAGGTGATGTCTCCCCCAGACTTGGAATGAAGCTGGAATAACGTCAGGATTCCTTTTTAGAGTAGCCTGAAAAAGAGGAAAATATGCCTTTAACATCCTAAAAAAACGTCAATATAGCTTTACTTTTGAGCCCTTAATTTTAAAACCGTACATCAGAATGCTCTGAAATTACCTGAGAGACACACTTGATAGGTGATGTCTCCCCCAGACTTGGAATGAAGCTGGAATAACGTCAGGATTCCTTTTTAGAGTAGCCTGAAAAGAGAAAAATATCCCTTTAACAGCCTGAAAAAGATTTAATTATACTATGTAATACACATTGTAGGCTGTATTTTAAAATCCTACATCAGAATGCTCTGAAATTACCTGAGAGACACACTGATAGGTGATGTCTCCCCCAGACTTGGAATGAAGCTGGAATAACGTCAGGATTCCTTTTTAGAGTAGCCTGAAAAAGAGAAAAATATGCCTTTAACAGCCTGAAAAAACGTCAATATAGCTATACTTTTAGCCTTATTTTAAAACCTACATCAGAATGCTCTGAAATTACCTGAGAGACACACTGATAGGTGATGTCTCCCCCAGACTTGGAATGAAGCTGGAATAACGTCAGGATTCCTTTTTAGAGTAGCCTGAAAAAGAGAAAAATATCCCTTTAACAGCCTGAAAAAGATTTAAATTATACTATGTAATACACATTGTAGGCTGTATTTTTAAAATCCTACATCAGAATGCTCTGAAATTACCTGAGAGACACACTTGATAGGTGATGTCTCCCCCAGACTTGGAATGAAGCTGGAATAACGTCAGGATTCCTTTTTAGAGTAGCCTGAAAAAGAGAAAAATATGCCTTTAACAGCCTAAAAAAACGTCAATAGCTTTACTTTTGAGCCCTTAATTTTAAAACCGTACATCAGAATGCTCTGAAATTACCTGAGAGACACACTTGATAGGTGATGTCTCCCCCAGACTTGGAATGAAGCTGGAATAACGTCAGGATTCCTTTTTAGAGTAGCCTGAAAAAGAGAAAAATATCCCTTTAACAGCCTGAAAAAGATTTAAATTATACTATGTAATACACATTGTAGGCTGTATTTTTAAAATCCTACATCAGAATGCTCTGAAATTACCTGAGAGACACACTGGATAGGTGATGTCTCCCCCAGACTTGGAATGAAGCTGGAATAACGTCAGGATTCCTTTTTAGAGTAGCCTGAAAAAGAGGAAAATATGCCTTTAACATCCTAAAAAACGTCAATATAGCTTTACTTTTAGGCTTATTTTTAAAACCTACATCAGAATGCTCTGAAATTACCTGAGAGACACACTGGATAGGTGATGTCTCCCCCAGACTTGGAATGAAGCTGGAATAACGTCAGGATTCCTTTTTAGAGTAGCCTGAAAAAGAGAAAATATCCCTTTAACAGCCTAAAAAATTTCAATATAGCTTTACTTTTGTAGCCTGTATTTTAAAATCCTACATCAGAATTCTCTGAAATTACCTTAGAGACACAATGGATAGGTGATGTCTCCCCCAGACTTGGAATGAAGCTGGAATAACGTCAGGATTCCTTTTTAGAGTAGCCTGAAAAAGAGAAAAATATCCCTTTAACAGCCTGAAAAAGATTTAAATTATACTATGTAATACACATTGTAGGCTGTATTTTTAAATCCTACATCAGAATGCTCTGAAATTACCTGAGAGACACACTGGATAGGTGATGTCTCTCCCAGACTTGGAATGAAGCTGGAATAACGTCAGGATTCCTTTTTAGAGTAGCCTGAAAAAGAGAAAAAATATCCCTTTAACAGCCTGAAAAAGATTTAAATTATACTATGTATTAGACATTGTAGGCTTTATTTTTAAAATCCTACATCAAAATGCTCTGAAATTACCTGAGAGACACACTTGATAGGTGATGTCTCCCCAGACTTGGAATGAAGCTGGAATAACGTCAGGATTCCTTTTTAGAGTAGCCTGAAAAAGAGAAAATATGCCTTTAACATCCTAAAAAAACGTCAATATAGCTTTACTTTTGAGCCCTTAATTTTAAAACCTACATCAGAATGCTCTGAAATTACCTGAGAGACACACTTGATAGGTGATGTCTCCCCCAGACTTGGAATGAAGCTGGAATAACGTCAGGATTCCTTTTTAGAGTAGCCTGAAAAAGAGAAAATATCCCTTTAACAGCCTGAAAAAGATTTAAATTACTATGTAATACACATTGTAGGCTGTATTTTTAAAATCCTACATCAGAATGCTCTGAAATTACCTGAGAGACACACTTGATAGGTGATGTCTCCCCCAGACTTGGAATGAAGCTGGAATAACGTCAGGATTCCTTTTTAGAGTAGCCTGAAAAAGAGGAAAATATGCCTTTAACATCCTAAAAAAACGTCAATATAGCTTTACTTTTGAGCCCTTAATTTTAAAACCGTACATCAGAATGCTCTGAAATTACCTGGAAGAAACACTGGATAGGTGATGTCTCCCCCAGACTTGGAATGAAGCTGGAATAACGTCAGGATTCCTTTTTAGAGTAGTCTAAAAAAGAGAAAAATATCCCTTTAACAGCCTTAAAAAGATTTAAATTATACTATGTAATACACATTGTAGGCTGTATTTTTAAAATCCTACATCAGAATGCTCTGAAATTACCTGAGAGACACACTTGATAGGTGATGTCTCCCCCAGACTTGGAATGAAGCTGGAATAACGTCAGGATTCCTTTTTAGAGTAGCCTGAAAAAGAGAAAATATGCCTTTAACATCCTAAAAAAACGTCAATATAGCTTTACTTTTGTAGCCCTTAATTTTAAAACCGTACATCAGAATGCTCTGAAATTACCTGAGAGACACACTGGATAGGTGATGTCTCCCCCAGACTTGGAATGAAGCTGGAATAACGTCAGGATTCCTTTTTAGAGTAGCCTGAAAAAGAGAAAAATATGCCTTTAACAGCCTGAAAAAGATTTAAATTATACTATGTATTACACATTGTAGCTGTATTTTTAAAATCCTACATCAAAATGCTCTGAAATTACCTGAGAGACACACTGGATAGGTGATGTCTCCCCCAGACTTGGAATGAAGCTGGAATAACGTCAGGATTCCTTTTTAGAGTAGCCTGAAAAAGAGGAAAATATCCCTTTAACAGCCTGAAAAAGATTTAAATTATACTATGTAATACACATTGTAGGCTCTATTTTTAAAATCCTACATCAAAATGCTCTGAAATTACCTGAGAGACACACTGGATAGGTGATGTCTCCACCAGACTTGGATTGAAGCTGGAATAACGTCAGGATTCCTTTTGTGAGTAGCCTGAAAAAGAGAAAAATATCCCTTTAACAGCCTGAAAAAGATTCAAAAAAGCTTTACTTTTGAGCCCTTATTTTTAAAATCCTACATCACAATGCTCTGAAATTACCTGAGAGACACACTTGATAGGTGATGTCTCCCCCAGACTTGGAATGAAGCTGGAATAACGTCAGGATTCCTTTTTAGAGTAGCCTGAAAAAGAGAAAATATCCCTTTAACAGCCTGAAAAAGATTTAAATTATACTATGTAATACACATTGTAGGCTGTATTTTAAAATCCTACATCAGAATGCTCTGAAATTACCTGAGAGACACACTGATAGGTGATGTCTCCCCCAGACTTGGAATGAAGCTGGAATAACGTCAGGATTCCTTTTTAGAGTAGCCTGAAAAAGAGAAAATATGCCTTTAACATCCTAAAAAAACGTCAATATAGCTTTACTTTTAGGCCCTTAATTTTAAAACCTACATCAGAATGCTCTGAAATTACCTGAGAGACACACTGGATAGGTGATGTCTCCCCCAGACTTGGAATGAAGCTGGAATAACGTCAGGATTCCTTTTTAGAGTAGCCTGAAAAAGAGAAAATATCCCTTTAACAGCCTGAAAAAGATTTAAATTATACTATGTAATACACATTGTAGGCTGTATTTTTAAAATCCTACATCAGAATGCTCTGAAATTACCTGAGAGACACACTGGATAGGTGATGTCTCCCCCAGACTTGGAATGAAGCTGGAATAACGTCAGGATTCCTTTTTAGAGTAGCCTGAAAAAGAGAAAAATATCCCTTTAACAGCCTGAAAAAGATTTAATTATACTATGTAATACACATTGTAGGCTTATTTTTAAAATCCTACATCAGAATGCTCTGAAATTACCTGAGAGACACACTGGATAGGTGATGTCTCCCCCAGACTTGGAATGAAGCTGGAATAACGTCAGGATTCCTTTTTAGAGTAGCCTGAAAAAGAGGAAAATATGCCTTTAACAGCCTAAAAAACGTCAATATAGCTTTACTTTGAGCCCTTATTTTAAAACCGTACATCAGAATGCTCTGAAATTACCTGAGAGACACACTTGATAGGTGATGTCTCCCCCAGACTTGGAATGAAGCTGGAATAACGTCAGGATTCCTTTTTAGAGTAGCCTGAAAAAGAGAAAAATATCCCTTTAACAGCCTGAAAAAGATTTAAATTATACTATGTAATACACATTGTAGGCTGTATTTTTAAATCCTACATCAGAATGCTCTGAAATTACCTGAGAGACACACTGGATAGGTGATGTCTCCCCCAGACTTGGAATGAAGCTGGAATAACGTCAGGATTCCTTTTTAGAGTAGCCTGAAAAAGAGAAAATATCCCTTTAACAGCCTGAAAAAGATTTAAATTATACTATGTAATACACATTGTAGCTGTATTTTTAAAATCCTACATCAGAATGCTCTGAAATTACCTGAGAGACACACTTGATAGGTGATGTCTCCCCCAGACTTGGAATGAAGCTGGAATAACGTCAGGATTCCTTTTTAGAGTAGCCTGAAAAAGAGGAAAATATGCCTTTAACATCCTAAAAAACGTCAATATAGCTTTACTTTTGAGCCCTTATTTTAAAACCGTACATCAGAATGCTCTGAAATTACCTGAGAGACACACTTGATAGGTGATGTCTCCCCCAGACTTGGAATGAAGCTGGAATAACGTCAGGATTCCTTTTTAGAGTAGCCTGAAAAAGAGAAAATATCCCTTTAACAGCCTGAAAAAGATTTAAATTATACTATGTATACACATTGTAGGCTTTATTTTTAAAATCCTACATCAGAATGCTCTGAAATTACCTGAGAGACACACTGGATAGGTGATGTCTCCCCCAGACTTGGAATGAAGCTGGAATAACGTCAGGATTCCTTTTTAGAGTAGCCTGAAAAAGAAAAAATATCCCTTTAACAGCCTGAAAAAGATTTAAATTATACTATGTAATACACATTGTAGGCTTATTTTTAAAATCCTACATCAGAATGCTCTGAAATTACCTGAGAGACACACTTGATAGGTGATGTCTCCCCCAGACTTGGAATGAAGCTGGAATAACGTCAGGATTCCTTTTTAGAGTAGCCTGAAAAAGAGGAAAATATGCCTTTAACATCCTAAAAAAACGTCAATAGCTTTACTTTTGAGCCCTTAATTTTAAAACCTACATCAGAATGCTCTGAAATTACCTGAGAGACACACTTGATAGGTGATGTCTCCCCCAGACTTGGAATGAAGCTGGAATAACGTCAGGATTCCTTTTTAGAGTAGCCTGAAAAAGAGAAAATATCCCTTTAACAGCCTGAAAAAGATTTAAATTATACTATGTATACACATTGTAGGCTGTATTTTTAAAATCCTACATCAGAATGCTCTGAAATTACCTGAGAGACACACTTGATAGGTGATGTCTCCCCCAGACTTGGAATGAAGCTGGAATAACGTCAGGATTCCTTTTTAGAGTAGCCTGAAAAAGAGAAAAATATCCCTTTAACAGCCTGAAAAAGATTTAAATTATACTATGTAATACACATTGTAGGCTGTATTTTTAAAATCCTACATCAGAATGCTCTGAAATTACCTGAGAGACACACTTGATAGGTGATGTCTCCCCCAGACTTGGAATGAAGCTGGAATAACGTCAGGATTCCTTTTTAGAGTAGCCTGAAAAAGAGGAAAATATGCCTTTAACATCCTAAAAAAACGTCAATATAGCTTTACTTTTGAGCCCTTAATTTTAAAACCGTACATCAGAATGCTCTGAAATTACCTGAGAGACACACTGGATAGGTGATGTCTCCCCCAGACTTGGAATGAAGCTGGAATAACGTCAGGATTCCCTTTTAGAGTAGCCTGAAAAAGAGAAAAATATCCCTTTAACAGCCTGAAAAAGATTTATATTATACTATGTGTTACACATTGTAGGCTGTATTTTTAAAATCCTACATCAGAATGCTCTGAAATTACCTGAGCGACACACTGGATAGGTGATGTCTCCCCAAGACTTGGAATGAAGCTGGAATAACGTCAGGATTCCTTTTTAGAGTAGCCTGAAAAAGAGAAAAATATCCCTTTAACAGCCTGAAAAGATTTAAATTATACTATGTATTAGACATTGTAGGTTTTATTTTTAAAATCCTACATCAGAATGCTCTGAAATTACCTGAGAGACACACTGGATAGGTGATGTCTCCCCCAGACTTGGAATGAAGCTGGAATAACGTCAGGATTCCTTTTTAGAGTAGCCTGAAAAAGAGAAAATATGCCTTTAACATCCTAAAAAAACGTCAAATAGCTTTACTTTTGAGCCCTTAATTTTAAAACCTACATCAGAATGCTCTGAAATTACCTGAGAGACACACTTGATAGGTGATGTCTCCCCCAGACTTGGAATGAAGCTGGAATAACGTCAGGATTCCTTTTTAGAGTAGCCTGAAAAAGAGAAAATATCCCTTTAACAGCCTGAAAAAGATTTAATTATACTATGTAATACACATTGTAGCTGTATTTTTAAAATCCTACATCAGAATGCTCTGAAATTACCTGAGAGACACACTGGATAGGTGATGTCTCCCCCAGACTTGGAATGAAGCTGGAATAACGTCAGGATTCCTTTTTAGAGTAGCCTGAAAAAGAGAAAAATATCCCTTTAACAGCCTGAAAAAGATTTAAATTATACTATGTAATACACATTGTAGGCTTATTTTTAAAATCCTACATCAGAATGCTCTGAAATTACCTGAGAGACACACTTGATAGGTGATGTCTCCCCCAGACTTGGAATGAAGCTGGAATAACGTCAGGATTCCTTTTTAGAGTAGCCTGAAAAAGAGGAAAATATGCCTTTAACATCCTAAAAAAATTCAATATAGCTTTACTTTTGAGCCCTTAATTTTAAAACCGTACATCAGAATGCTCTGAAATTACCTGAGAGACACACTGGATAGGTGATGTCTCCCCCAGACTTGGAATGAAGCTGGAATAACGTCAGGATTCCTTTTTAGAGTAGCCTGAAAAAGAGAAAAATATCCCTTTAACAGCCTGAAAAAGATTTAAATTATACTATGTAATACACATTGTAGGCTGTATTTTTAAAATCCTACATCAGAATGCTCTGAAATTACCTGAGAGACACACTGGATAGGTGATGTCTCCCCCAGACTTGGAATGAAGCTGGAATAACGGTGGGATTCCTTTTTAGAGTAGCCTGAAAAAGAGGAAATATCCTTTAACAGCCTAAAAAACGTCAATATAGCTTTACTTTTGAGCCCTTATTTTTAAAACCGTACATCAGAATGCTCTGAAATTACCTGAGAGACACACTTGATAGGTGATGTCTCCCCCAGACTTGGAATGAAGCTGGAATAACGTCAGGATTCCTTTTTAGAGTAGCCTGAAAAAGAGAAAAATATCCCTTTAACAGCCTGAAAAAGATTTAAATTATACTATGTAATACACATTGTAGGCTGTATTTTTAAATCCTACATCAGAATGCTCTGAAATTACCTGAGAGACACACTGATAGGTGATGTCTCCCCCAGACTTGGAATGAAGCTGGAATAACGTGGATTCCTTTTTAGAGTAGCCTGAAAAAGAGAAAATATGCCTTTAACAGCCTAAAAAGATTTCAATTATACTTTACTACACATTGTAGGCTGTATTTTTAAAATCCTACATCAGAATGCTCTGAAATTACCTGAGAGACACACTGGATAGGTGATGTCTCCCCCAGACTTGGAATGAAGCTGGAATAACGTCAGGATTCCTTTTTAGAGTAGCCTGAAAAGAGAAAATATCCCTTTAACAGCCTGAAAAAGATTTAAATTATACTATGTAATACACATTGTAGGCTGTATTTTTAAATCCTACATCAGAATGCTCTGAAATTACCTGAGAGACACACTGATAGGTGATGTCTCCCCCAGACTTGGAATGAAGCTGGAATAACGTCAGGATTCCTTTTTAGAGTAGCCTGAAAAAGAGAAAATATGCCTTTAACATCCTGAAAAAACGTAATTATATTATTTACTTTGTAGCCCTTATTTTAAAACCGTACATCAGAATGCTCTGAAATTACCTGAGAGACACACTTGATAGGTGATGTCTCCCCCAGACTTGGAATGAAGCTGGAATAACGTCAGGATTCCTTTTTAGAGTAGCCTGAAAAAGAGAAAATATCCCTTTAACAGCCTGAAAAAGATTTAAATTATACTATGTAATACACATTGTAGGCTGTATTTTTAAAATCCTACATCAGAATGCTCTGAAATTACCTGAGAGACACAATGGATAGGTGATGTCTCTCCCAGACTTGGAATGAAGCTGGAATAACGTGGATTCCTTTTTAGAGTAGCCTGAAAAAGAGAAAATATGCCTTTAACAGCCTGAAAAAGATTTAAATTATACTATTAATCACATTGTAGGCTGTATTTTTAAAATCCTACATCAGAATGCTCTGAAATTACCTGAGAGACACACTTGATAGGTGATGTCTCCCCCAGACTTGGAATGAAGCTGGAATAACGTCAGGATTCCTTTTTAGAGTAGCCTGAAAAAGAGAAAAATATGCCTTTAACATCCTAAAAAAATTTCAATTATAGCTTTACTTTTGGCCCTTAATTTTAAACCGTACATCAGAATGCTCTGAAATTACCTGAGAGACACACTTGATAGGTGATGTCTCCCCCAGACTTGGAATGAAGCTGGAATAACGTCAGGATTCCTTTTTAGAGTAGCCTGAAAAAGAGAAAAATATCCCTTTAACAGCCTGAAAAAGATTTAAATTATACTATGTAATACACATTGTAGGCTGTATTTTTAAAATCCTACATCAGAATGCTCTGAAATTACCTGAGAGACACACTGGATAGGTGATGTCTCCCCCAGACTTGGAATGAAGCTGGAATAACGTCAGGATTCCTTTTTAGAGTAGCCTGAAAAAGAGGAAAATATGCCTTTAACATCCTAAAAAACGTCAATATAGCTTTACTTTTTAGCCCTTAATTTTAAAACCTACATCAGAATGCTCTGAAATTACCTGAGAGACACACTTGATAGGTGATGTCTCCCCCAGACTTGGAATGAAGCTGGAATAACGTCAGGATTCCTTTTTAGAGTAGCCTGAAAAAGAGAAAATATCCCTTTAACAGCCTGAAAAATTTAAATTATACTATGTAATACACATTGTAGGCTGTATTTTTAAAATCCTACATCAGAATGCTCTGAAATTACCTGAGAGACACACTGGATAGGTGATGTCTCTCCCAGACTTGGAATGAAGCTGGAATAACGTCAGGATTCCTTTTTAGAGTAGCCTGAAAAAGAGAAAATATCCTTTAACAGCCTGAAAAAGATTTAAATTATACTATGTATACACATTGTAGGCTGTATTTTTAAAATCCTACATCAGAATGCTCTGAAATTACCTGAGAGACACACTTGATAGGTGATGTCTCCCCCAGACTTGGAATGAAGCTGGAATAACGGCAGGATTCCTTTTTAGAGTAGCCTGAAAAAGAGGAAAATATGCCTTTAACATCCTAAAAAAAACGTCAATATAGCTTTACTTTTGAGCCCTTAATTTTAAAACCGTACATCACAATGCTCTGAAATTACCTGAGAGACACACTTGATAGGTGATGTCTCCCCCAGACTTGGAATGAAGCTGGAATAACGTCAGGATTCCTTTTTAGAGTAGCCTGAAAAAGAGAAAATATCCCTTTAACAGCCTGAAAAAGATTTAAATTATACTATGTAATACACATTGTAGGCTGTATTTTTAAAATCCTACATCAGAATGCTCTGAAATTACCTGAGAGACACAATGGATAGGTGATGTCTCTCCCAGACTTGGAATGAAGCTGGAATAACGTGGGATTCCTTTTTAGAGTAGCCTGAAAAAGAGAAAATATCCCTTTAACAGCCTGAAAAAGATTTAAATTATACTATGTATACTTTGTAGCCTGTATTTTTAAAATCCTACATCAGAATGCTCTGAAATTACCTGAGAGACACACTTGATAGGTGATGTCTCCCCCAGACTTGGAATGAAGCTGGAATAACGTCAGGATTCCTTTTTAGAGTAGCCTGAAAAAGAGAAAATATGCCTTTAACATCCTGAAAAAGTCAATATAGCTTTACTTTGAGCCCTTATTTTTAAAACCGTACATCAGAATGCTCTGAAATTACCTGAGAGACACACTTGGAGGTGATGTCTCCCCCAGACTTGGAATGAAGCTGGAATAACGTCAGGATTCCTTTTTAGAGTAGCCTGAAAAAGAGAAAAATATCCTTTAACAGCCTGAAAAGATTTAAATTATACTATGTAATACACATTGTAGGCTGTATTTTTAAAATCCTACATCAGAATGCTCTGAAATTACCTGAGAGACACAATGGATAGGTGATGTCTCTCCCAGACTTGGAATGAAGCTGGAATAACGTCAGGATTCCTTTTTAGAGTAGCCTGAAAAAGAGAAAATATCCTTTAACATCCTAAAAAAAAATCATATAGCTTTACTTTTGGCCCTTAATTTAAAACCTACATCAGAATGCTCTGAAATTACCTGAGAGACACACTGATAGGTGATGTCTCCCCAGACTTGGAATGAAGCTGGAATAACGTCAGGATTCCTTTTTAGAGTAGCCTGAAAAAGAGAAAATATCCCTTTAACAGCCTGAAAAAGATTTAATTATACTATGTATACACATTGTAGGCTGTATTTTAAAATCCTACATCAGAATGCTCTGAAATTACCTGAGAGACACAATGGATAGGTGATGTCTCCCCAGACTTGGAATGAAGCTGGAATAACGTCAGGATTCCTTTTTAGAGTAGCCTGAAAAAGAGAAAAATATCCCTTTAACAGCCTGAAAAAATTTAAATTATACTATGATACACATTGTAGGCTGTATTTTAAAATCCTACATCAGAATGCTCTGAAATTACCTGAGAGACACACTGGATAGGTGATGTCTCTCCCAGACTTGGAATGAAGCTGGAATAACGTCAGGATTCCTTTTTAGAGTAGCCTGAAAAGAGAAAATATGCCTTTAACAGCCTGAAAAAATTTAAATTATACTATGTAATACACATTGTAGGCTGTATTTTTAAAATCCTACATCAGAATGCTCTGAAATTACCTGAGAGACACACTTGATAGGTGATGTCTCCCCCAGACTTGGAATGAAGCTGGAATAACGTCAGGATTCCTTTTTAGAGTAGCCTGAAAAGAGAAAATATGCCTTTAACAGCCTGAAAAAAAATTATATATGTTACATTTGTAGCTTAATTTTAAAATCCTACATCAGAATGCTCTGAAATTACCTGAGAGACACACTTGATAGGTGATGTCTCCCCCAGACTTGGAATGAAGCTGGAATAACGTCAGGATTCCTTTTTAGAGTAGCCTGAAAAAGAGAAAATATGCCTTTAACAGCCTGAAAAAGATTTAAATATACTATGTAACATTGTAGGCTTATTTTTAAAATCCTACATCAGAATGCTCTGAAATTACCTGAGAGACACAATGGATAGGTGATGTCTCTCCCAGACTTGGAATGAAGCTGGAATAACGTGGGATTCCTTTTTAGAGTAGCCTGAAAAGAGAAAATATGCCTTTAACAGCCTAAAAAAAAACGTCAATATAGCTTTACTTTTGAGCCCTTAATTTTAAAAACCGTACATCAGAATGCTCTGAAATTACCTGAGAGACACACTTGATAGGTGATGTCTCCCCAGACTTGGAATGAAGCTGGAATAACGTCAGGATTCCTTTTTAGAGTAGCCTGAAAAAGAGAAAAATATCCCTTTAACAGCCTGAAAAAGATTTAATTATACTATGTAATACACATTGTAGGCTGTATTTTTAAAATCCTACATCAGAATGCTCTGAAATTACCTGAGAGACACACTTGATAGGTGATGTCTCCCCCAGACTTGGAATGAAGCTGGAATAACGTCAGGATTCCTTTTAGAGTAGCCTGAAAAAGAGAAAATATCCTTTAACATCCTAAAAAAACGTAAATATAGCTTTACTTTTAGCCCTATTTTTAAAACCGTACATCAAATGCTCTGAAATTACCTGAGAGACACACTTGATAGGTGATGTCTCCCCAGACTTGGAATGAAGCTGGAATAACGTCAGGATTCCTTTTTAGAGTAGCCTGAAAAAGAGAAAATATGCCTTTAACAGCCTGAAAAAAATTAAATTATACTATGTACTTTTGTAGGCTGTATTTTTAAAACCTACATCAGAATGCTCTGAAATTACCTGAGAGACACAATGGATAGGTGATGTCTCTCCCAGACTTGGAATGAAGCTGGAATAACGTCAGGATTCCTTTTTAGAGTAGCCTGAAAAAGAGAAAAATATGCCTTTAACAGCCTGAAAAAGATTTAATTATACTATGTATACACATTGTAGCTGTATTTTTAAAATCCTACATCAGAATGCTCTGAAATTACCTGAGAGACACACTGGATAGGTGATGTCTCCCCCAGACTTGGAATGAAGCTGGAATAACGTCAGGATTCCTTTTTAGAGTAGCCTGAAAAAGAGGAAAATATGCCTTTAACATCCTGAAAAAATTCAACATAGCTTTACTTTTTAGCCCTTAATTTTAAAACCGTACATCAGAATGCTCTGAAATTACCTGAGAGACACACTTGATAGGTGATGTCTCCCCGACTTGAATGAAGCTGGAATAACGTCAGGATTCCTTTTTAGAGTAGCCTGAAAAGAGAAAAATATCCCTTTAACAGCCTGAAAAAGATTTAAATTATACTATGTAATACACATTGTAGGCTGTATTTTAAAATCCTACATCAGAATGCTCTGAAATTACCTGAGAGACACAATGGATAGGTGATGTCTCTCCCAGACTTGGAATGAAGCTGGAATAACGTCAGATTCCTTTTTAGAGTAGCCTGAAAAAGAGAAAATATGCCTTTAACATCCTAAAAAACGTCAATATAGCTTTACTTTTTAGCCTTTATTTTTAAAACCGTACATCAGAATGCTCTGAAATTACCTGAGAGACACACTTGATAGGTGATGTCTCCCCCAGACTTGGAATGAAGCTGGAATAATTTTTTAGAGTAGCCTGAAAAAGAGAAAATATCCCTTTAACAGCCTGAAAAGATTTAATTATACTATGTACTACACATTGTAGGCTGTATTTTTAAATCCTACATCAGAATGCTCTGAATTACCTGAGAGACACAGGATAGGTGATGTCTCCCCCAGACTTGGAATGAAGCTGGAATAACGTCAGGATTCCTTTTTAGAGTAGCCTGAAAAAGAGAAAAATATCCTTTAACAGCCTGAAAAAGATTAAATTATACTATGTAATACACATGTAGGCTGTATTTTTAAAATCCTACATCAGAATGCTCTGAAATTACCTGAGAGACACACTTGATAGGTGATGTCTCCCCCAGACTTGGAATGAAGCTGGAATAACGTCAGGATTCCTTTTTAGAGTAGCCTGAAAAGAGGAAAATATGCCTTTAACATCCTAAAAAAACGTCAATATAGCTTAACTTTTTAGCCTTAATTTTAAAACCTACATCAGAATGCTCTGAAATTACCTGAGAGACACACTTGATAGGTGATGTCTCCCCCAGACTTGGAATGAAGCTGGAATAACGTCAGGATTCCTTTTTAGAGTAGCCTGAAAAGAGAAAAATATCCTTTAACAGCCTGAAAAAGATTTAATTATACTATGTAATACACATTGTAGCTGTATTTTTAAAATCCTACATCAGAATGCTCTGAAATTACCTGAGAGACACACTGGATAGGTGATGTCTCCCCCAGACTTGGAATGAAGCTGGAATAACGTCAGGATTCCTTTTTAGAGTAGCCTGAAAAAGAGAAAATATGCCTTTAACAGCCTGAAAAAGATTTAAATTATACTATTAATACACATTGTAGGCTCTATTTTTAAAATCCTACATCAGAATGCTCTGAAATTACCTGAGAGACACACTGATAGGTGATGTCTCCCCCAGACTTGGAATGAAGCTGGAATAACGTCAGGATTCCTTTTTAGAGTAGCCTGAAAAAGAGGAAAATATGCCTTTAACATCCTAAAAAAACGTCAATATAGCTTTACTTTTTAGCCCTAATTTAAAACCGTACATCAGAATGCTCTGAAATTACCTGAGAGACACACTTGATAGGTGATGTCTCCCCCAGACTTGGAATGAAGCTGGAATAACGTCAGGATTCCTTTTTAGAGTAGCCTGAAAAAGAGAAAATATGCCTTTAACAGCCTGAAAAAATTTAAATTATACTATGTAATACACATTGTAGGCTGTATTTTTAAAATCCTACATCAGAATGCTCTGAAATTACCTGAGAGACACACTTGATAGGTGATGTCTCCCCCAGACTTGGAATGAAGCTGGAATAACGTCAGGATTCCTTTTTAGAGTAGCCTGAAAAAGAGAAAATATCCCTTTAACAGCCTGAAAAGATTTAATTATACTATGTAATACACATTGTAGGCTGTATTTTTAAAATCCTACATCAGAATGCTCTGAAATTACCTGAGAGACACACTTGATAGGTGATGTCTCTCCCAGACTTGGAATGAAGCTGGAATAACGTCAGGATTCCTTTTTAGAGTAGCCTGAAAAGAAAAAATATGCCTTTAACAGCCTGAAAAAGATTTAAATTAACTATGTAATACACATTGTAGGCTGTATTTTTAAAATCCTACATCAGAATGCTCTGAAATTACCTGAGAGACACACTGGATAGGTGATGTCTCCCCCAGACTTGGAATGAAGCTGGAATAACGTCAGGATTCCTTTTTAGAGTAGCCTGAAAAAGAGAAAATATGCCTTTAACAGCCTAAAAAAATTTCAATATAGCTTTACTTTTTGTAGCCTTATTTTAAAACCTACATCAGAATGCTCTGAAATTACCTGAGAGACACCTTGATAGGTGATGTCTCCCCCAGACTTGGAATGAAGCTGGAATATTTTTTTAGAGTAGCCTGAAAAAGAGAAAATATCCCTTTAACAGCCTGAAAAAGATTTAAATTATACTATGTAATACACATTGTAGGCTGTATTTTTAAAATCCTACATCAGAATGCTCTGAAATTACCTGAGAGACACACTGGATAGGTGATGTCTCCCCCAGACTTGGAATGAAGCTGGAATAACGTGGGATTCCTTTTTAGAGTAGCCTGAAAAAGAAAAATATCCTTTAACAGCCTGAAAAAATTTAAATTATACTATGTAATACACATTGTAGGCTGTATTTTTAAAATCCTACATCAGAATGCTCTGAAATTACCTGAGAGACACACTTGATAGGTGATGTCTCCCCCAGACTTGGAATGAAGCTGGAATAACGTCAGGATTCCTTTTTAGAGTAGCCTGAAAAGAGAAAATATGCCTTTAACAGCCTGAAAAAAAAAATTCATATAGCTTTACACATTGTAGCCTTAATTTTAAAACCTACATCAGAATGCTCTGAAATTACCTGAGAGACACTTGATAGGTGATGTCTCCCCAGACTTGGAATGAAGCTGGAATAACGTCAGGATTCCTTTTTAGAGTAGCCTGAAAAAGAGAAAAATATCCCTTTAACAGCCTGAAAGATTTAAATTATACTATGTAATACACATTGTAGGCTGTATTTTAAATCCTACATCAGAATGCTCTGAAATTACCTGAGAGACACATGGATAGGTGATGTCTCTCCCAGACTTGGAATGAAGCTGGAATAACGTCAGGATTCCTTTTTAGAGTAGCCTGAAAAAGAAAAAATATGCCTTTAACAGCCTGAAAAAAAGATTAAATTATACTATGTAATACACATTGTAGGCTTTATTTTTAAAATCCTACATCAGAATGCTCTGAATTACCTGAGAGACACCTGATAGGTGATGTCTCCCCCAGACTTGGAATGAAGCTGGAATAACGTCAGGATTCCTTTTTAGAGTAGCCTGAAAAAGAGGAAAATATGCCTTTAACATCCTAAAAAAAACGTCACATAGCTTTACTTTTAGCCCTTAATTTTAAAACCTACATCAGAATGCTCTGAAATTACCTGAGAGACACACTTGATAGGTGATGTCTCCCCCAGACTTGGAATGAAGCTGGAATAACGTCAGGATTCCTTTTTAGAGTAGCCTAAAAAGAGAAAAATATCCCTTTAACAGCCTGAAAAAGATTTAAATTATACTATTAATACACATTGTAGGCTGTATTTTAAAATCCTACATCAGAATGCTCTGAAATTACCTGAGAGACACAATGGATAGGTGATGTCTCTCCCAGACTTGGAATGAAGCTGGAATAACGTCAGGATTCCTTTTTAGAGTAGCCTGAAAAGAGAAAATATGCCTTTAACAGCCTAAAAAAAAAATTCAACATGCTTTACACATTGTAGGCCCTTTTTTAAAACCTACATCAGAATGCTCTGAAATTACCTGAGAGACACACTTGATAGGTGATGTCTCCCCCAGACTTGGAATGAAGCTGGAATAATTTTTAGAGTAGCCTGAAAAAGAGAAAAATATGCCTTTAACAGCCTAAAAAAATTAAATATACTTTATACTTTTGTAGGCTGTATTTTTAAATCCTACATCAAATGCTCTGAAATTACCTGAGAGACACACTGGATAGGTGATGTCTCCCCCAGACTTGGAATGAAGCTGGAATAACGTGGGATTCCTTTTAGAGTAGCCTGAAAAAGAGAAAATATCCTTTTAACAGCCTGAAAAAGATTTAATTATACTATGTATACACATTGTAGGCTGTATTTTAAAATCCTACATCAGAATGCTCTGAAATTACCTGAGAGACACACTTGATAGGATGTCTCCCCCAGACTTGGAATGAAGCTGGAATAACGTCAGGATTCCTTTTTAGAGTAGCCTGAAAAAGAGGAAAATATGCCTTTAACATCCTAAAAAACGTCAAATAGCTTTACTTTTTAGCCCTTAATTTTAAAACCGTACATCAGAATGCTCTGAAATTACCTGAGAGACACACTTGATAGGTGATGTCTCCCCAGACTTGGAATGAAGCTGGAATAACGTCAGGATTCCTTTTTAGAGTAGCCTGAAAAAGAGAAAAATATCCCTTTAACAGCCTGAAAAGATTTAATTATACTATGTAATACACATTGTAGGCTGTATTTTTAAAATCCTACATCAGAATGCTCTGAAATTACCTGAGAGACACAATGATAGGTGATGTCTCCCCCAGACTTGGAATGAAGCTGGAATACGTCAGGATTCCTTTTTAGAGTAGCCTGAAAAAAGAGAAAATATGCCTTTAACAGCCTGAAAAATTTAAATTATACTATGTAATACACATTGAGGCTCTATTTTAAAATCCTACATCAGAATGCTCTGAAATTACCTGAGAGACACACTTGATAGGTGATGTCTCTCCCCGACTTGGAATGAAGCTGGAATAACGTCAGGATTCCTTTTTAGAGTAGCCTGAAAAGAGGAAAAATGCCTTTAACATCCTAAAAAAACGTCAATATAGCTTTACTTTTGAGCCTTAATTTTAAACCGTACATCAGAATGCTCTGAAATTACCTGAGAGACACACTTGATAGGTGATGTCTCCCCAGACTTGAATGAAGCTGGAATACGTCAGGATTCCTTTTTAGAGTAGCCTGAAAGAGAAAAATATCCTTTAACAGCCTGAAAAAGATAAATTATCTATGTAATACACATTGTAGGCTGTATTTTTAAAATCCTACATCAGAATGCTCTGAAATTACCTGAGAGA
>NW_022603591.1:0-24355 GCF_008692095.1 Etheostoma spectabile
AATGTCTTCAACGACCTTTAACCAAGTCCAGTTGTCTTGATTTGGGGTAAACCTCTGAAAAGCTGTTTGATTCAGAAAGCAGTGACGCTACTGAGAAGTAGTTAACTAGTATCGTTACTGCCCAATACTGCTGGAGATACAGTTTGATTTAGCAACAACAACAAGCTAGATAAAAGTTGAAAGGTCACTGGTGCCCCTCATTGCTATTCTCTATCGGGGACAATGGTTCAGTAGACCTAGTCTAGCAACTTAAAGACAACAGACCCTACAGATACAATCCATCCATCCATCTTCATCCGCTTATCCAGTATCAGGTCTCGGGGGCAGCATCTCCAGTAGGACCCCAACTTCCCTTGCCGACCACATCAACCAGCTCCGACTGGGGATCCCGAGCGTTCCCAGGCCAGGTTGGAGATCTAATCTCTCCACCTAGTCCTGTCTTCCCCGGGTCCTCCTCCCAGCTGGACGTGCCTGGAACACCTCCCTAGGAGGCGCCCAGAAGGCATCCTCACCAGATGCCGAACCACCTCAACTGGCTCCTTTCAACGCGAAGGAGCAGCGGCTCTACTCCGAGCTCCTCTCGGATGACTGAGCTTCTCACCCTATCTCTAAGGGAGACTCCAGCCCCCCTCCTGAGGAAACCCATTTTGGCCTCTTGTACCCTGAATTTTGTTCTTTTGGGTCATGACCCCGCCTTCAGACCATAGGTGAGGGTAGGAACCAGAACTGACATGTAGATTGAGAGCTGTGCCTTCTGGCTCAGCTTTCTTTTCGTCTCAACGGTGCATAAACGAAGCATAAATACCCCCCCGCTGCTCCGATTCTCCGACCAATCTCACGCTCCATGGTCCCTCACTAGCGAACAAGACCCCAGGAATTTAACCTCCTTCACTGGGGTAAGGCTCACTCCCTACCTGAAGAAAGCGCTCCATCAGTTTCCTGCTGAGAACCATGGCCTCAGATTTAGAGGTGCTGATCCTCATCCCAGCCGCTTCACACTCGGCTGCTAACCGATCCAGTCAGTGCTGAAGGTCCCAGACCGATGACGCCATCAGGACCACATAATCTGCAAAAAGCAGCGATGATGAATCCCGAGCCCACCGAACTGCAACCCCTCCCCGCCCGGACCACGCCTCGATATCCTGTCCATAAATTTACAAACAGGATTGGTGACAAAGCGCAGCCCTGGCGGAGGCCAACCGTCACCTGGAACGAGTCCGACTTACTGCCGAGAACCTGGACCCAGCTCTCGCTTTGGTCATACAGAGATTGGAGGGCCCTGAGAAGGGACCCCCTCACCCCATACTCCCGCAGCACCTCCCACAGTTTCTCCCGGAGGGCCCGGTCATACGCCTTCTCCATCCACAAAACACATGTAGACTGCTCGCATACTCCCAGGCCCCCTCCAGATCCTTGTGAGAGTGAAGATCTGATCCGTTTTCCAGGACAAGGACGGAATCCGCATTGTTCCTCTTAAATCCGAGGTTCGACTATCGCCCGAACCCTCCTTTCCAGCACCTTGGAGTAGACTTTACCAGGGAGGCGAGAGTGTGATACCCCTCTAATTGGCACACACCCTCTGTCCCCTTTCTGAAGAGGGGAACCACCACCCCGTCTGCCACTCCTTAGGCACCGTCCCACTTCCACCACGCAATGTTGAATGTTGAGTCGTGTCAACCAAGACATCCCTCCACACCCAGAGCTTTCAGCATTTCTGGACGGATCTCATCAATCCTTGGGGCTTTTCCGCTGGGATGTTGTTTGAATACCTCAGAGACCTCCACCAGGGACACTGATCCCTAATCATTCTCCAGCTCTGCCTTCACCACAGAGGGCGTGTCAGCTGGATTTAGGAGTTCCTCAAAGTGCTCCTTCCAACGCTTTATTACCTCCCCCAGTTGAGGTCAACAACGTCCCATCCTTAGTGTATACAGCTTGGATGATTCCCCGCTTCCCCTCCTGAGTGGCGAACGTTTTTTCCAGAACCACCTTGGTGCCAACCGAAAGTTCTTCTCCATGTCTTCTCCGAACTTCTCCCACACCCCTGCTTTCCTTCGGCCCGTCGGTACCTTGCAACTGCCTCCGGAGTCCTCTGGGATAACATATCCCGAAAATAGTCTTCAGTCGGACGGCTTCCCTGACCACCGTGTCCACCAGGGTGTTCATGGGTTACCCCCCGTTGAGACACCTAAGACCCTAAGACTACAGCTCACCGCCGCAGCTTCAGCAATGGGAACTTGAACATTGTCCACTCAGGTTCAATGCCCCAGCCTCCACAGGGATGCCTGAAAAGCTCCGACGCAGGTGTGAGTTGGAAGTCTGTCGGACAGGGGCCTCCTCCAGAGGTTCCCAATTTACCCACACTACCCCGTTTGGGTTTACCAGGTCTGAGCTGAATATTGTCTTTTAGCATCAGTCAAACTATGTTTCACAGACATGCTCTAAATGTGGACATAGTTTCTAGTTTAAGATAGATCTCTACAGCGGCACCTCCCTAACTCACTCTCTGTTTTTCTGTCTAGAAACGGAGAGGAAGAGGATTCAAACGTCACCGCTGTCAGCACTGTGACAAAACCTTCACAACATCAAGATATTTAAAGATTCATCAGAGAGTTCACACTGGAGAGAAGCCGTACAGCTGTGATCAATGTGGGGCAGCTTTCACACAACCGAGTCACCTAAAACACATCAAAACGCATTCACACTGGAGAGAGGCCGTACTCGTGTGAACAATGTGGGAAAACCTTTTCTCACAGTGGTGGCCTTAAATCTCACCAACGCATTCACACGGAGAGAAGCCGTACAGCTGTGAACAATGTGAGGAAACGTTTTCTGCAGTAGTAACCTTAAATGTCACCAGCGCATTCACACTGGAGAGAGCCGTACTCGTGTGAACAATGTGGGGAAACCTTTCTCACAGTGGTAACCTTAAAACTCACCAGCTCATTCATACTGGGGAGAAGCCGTACTCGTGTGAACAATGTGGGAAAACTTTTTCTCGTGGTGGTAACCTTAAAACTCACCAGCGCATTCACACTGAGAGAAGCCGTACTGGTGTGATCAATGTGGGGAAACGTTTTCTCAGAGTAGTGGCCTTAAATCTCACCAGCGCATTCACACTGGAGAGAAGCCGTACTCGTGTGAACAATGTGGGAAACCTTTTCTCACAGTGGTAGCCTTAAAATACATCAACGCCTTCACACTGGAGAGAAGCCGTACTGGTGTGAACAATGTGGGAAAACCTTTTCTGAGGCGTACCCTAAAAACACCAGCGCATTCACACTGCCCTCGTTGTGAACATGTTCCAGAGCCAAGCTGTTTCCTTCTCCTCCTCATGCCCTGATAGCTGTGTGTTATATTCTGATCTTCTCTCCACATTGAAGGCTGACCAGCAGTAACTCTATCTTCTGAACAGCATGGATGTTGTCCTGGCTACGACTACATATTACGCTCCCTCCCTTTGAAGGAGTAGTCCTGTCATTCATGTAAATAGTTTTAACCCTCTGCTTTGAACCGGATCCCACAAAATACTTCAGTGGATCAGATTTGAGTCTGACTCTTCAGTCCAGTTAAAGCAGCTGGTTCCATTCAGGGTGACGTTTAAGAGCTGAAGAAGGCCGTGGAACTTGGTCTAAGCTCCAATTGAGAGACTGTAAGCCGTGTTGAATAATCTGTTTAAGATGTCTTCCCGTTATTGTTGGTGTCTGCCTTATACATATTCTCTTTATTACTCTTAGTTTAGCATGATCTTTTCTTACTTTGTTTACCTTTCTATAATAATCTGTTTTACATTTTAAATGAACTCTTTGTTTTTTCTGTTTCTAAAGAGGTTTATGATCAGTGAGTTTTGTTCACTGTAAAAATGAGAACTATAAATTCATCATCTTTGATTTTCAATTAAACTGAACAAAATATACCTAGTGGCATTGTAAACTCTGTTGAAGTAGTTCCTTCAGGGGACTTTGGGTGAGGCGCTTGGTGAAGGGTTCGCACCTCGCTCCCATCCTTTTCATCTCTGACCTTCCTTACAGTCCAGCCAAAGCACTACAACGAACCATTTATATTATTCCATGTTATTATATATTTGGCAGCACCCCGCCACGACGAGTGGATGTCCAGCAAGTTAAAAAAAGATGTTGCAAAGAAGGTGATTCGTCATTGACCGCCACCCTGCTAACGCTCCTGCTAGCAGAACCCAGGGCTTTGCTTTTGACTGAGTTCAAGTCTTTCTTCCAACCGAATTCAATGCAGGATTTTAAGGTGAATGATAAGTTACATGCTACACTCCTCAATCTTGAAAACTGACACCAATGATATAACGAGAATAATCCTCCTCCCTGGGAACATCGAAGGTGCAGAACCAATGTTTTTCCCCTCAGCTCCTAGCTAAGGTCCCGGGCAAACAATACTGGACTCATTTTTGAGTTGTCCTGTTGCAGTTTTACAGATTCTAGACTCAGGAGTTGGTTGTATGCGAGGCATGAAGGCTTTGTGGCAAGCCCACATACAAGGGCGTTCCAATCCACATCTTTGAGGACTACCTGTCCGAGGTGGTCGAGCAACGATCCGCATACCAAGAGGTTCTGAAACATCTCTGTAACCTGGGCCTCAGACCTACACTGCGCTTCCCTGCCAAGTTGTTTATTAGAACCTGAAATGGCTAATTCCCCCTGAGGCTGCCCAGGACCTCCTCTCGGCTCCGACTCAGCTCGGGACCCAGGGAGGAGTGATTTCACCTGGCAACACAACAGATGCGTCAATCCTGAGCTGCTATTGTTTCCTTGAGGTAATGTTACCGTAAGTGTTTCTTTTGGCTGTTGGTGTATTTACGTTGTGTACTTTAAAGACTCCACTAACCTTGGCTGGCGTGACTAGTGTTGCGCCCCGTGGTTGCGCCTTGCAAGGACTGGGATCCTTACGGTTTTTTGGAGTCCACCACACCGTGTGGTCACAACTTCTGCAAGAACTACATCACTGATCACTGGAATACTAATGACCAGTACCTGTGTCCCCTGTGTAAGGAGCGGTTTACCAGAAGACCTGATTTGAAGGTCAACACTTTCATCTCTGAGATGGTCGCTCAGTTCAGTTTGAGAATAAAGTTGAACTTTCAGTATTAGTGCCAGACATAAAAACAATAACTCAGAGTTTGAAGTTGTTTTATTTTGAGAATAAAGTCCAAATGTTGAAAAATATTTTGAATGAAAGTCTAATCCAATTTTGAGAATAGGGTCTAAATATCAGGAATAATGTTGAAATATGGAGAATAAAGTCAACAATTCTCATTTTGACTTCATTTTCTAAAAGCTGAAACCAGTCTGAAGATCTTCCTCCTCTGATCTTCTCTTATGTCTGGTACTATGTGGAACGTTGCCATAGTGACTGGTATGAAAATTCAGATATCTATAATAAGAATTATGACAAGAAACAGAGCTATTGCAGATATCCACAAATGGAGAAACAAACACTTTTTATTTTCATTTTAAATATCTAAAATTAAAAAGCTAAAGTCCAAATGTGATGGGACCATTAGGATCAGAGAGGTATATGATAATAATGTAATGAGAGGTATATGATAATAATGTAATGCCGTGTGTTTGGACAGGGCTGTAGTACTTGAGTCCAGACTCAAGACCGTTTTTCTATGGTCTCGGACTCGTTAAGTATTTGGACTCGGACTTGTCTCGGTCTCGGCCGCTGGTCTGTGGCTTCTGGTCTGGACCGAGTCCAGGTGTCTTTATGATGTTGATAATAATAATATGGAGGGAAAGTGAACCCAAAATGATTGTCTCGATACTGTCATGCAGAAGACCTTTATTCTGTCCTGGACTCTGTCTTATCTTGGACTCAAACTCTTTGGACTCGGTCTTGACTAGTCCTGGTCTTGGACTTGTCTTGGACTCGACTAAGGTGGTCTTGACTACAGCCCTGGTTGTGGAGGTTTCTGTTCTGTTATTTCCTGCCGAGAATGCAGAGAATAACCAGGTTGGAAATACAGTTTTCACAGAGTTACCGCGGTAACAGTGTGACAACGCCTTGCCAAATTACAACAGCAGCGTCCCCGTCTTATATCCTGCGTCCCCTAGAACAGGGGTTCCCAAAACTTTCAGCCCGCGACCCCCAAGTAACGGTGCAAGTGACTCGCGACCCCCCCCCCCCCACTATAAACATTGCGCGCAAACGCGCACGCACTACAGGCGTATCCAAACATGAGCATATTGACAACACAAATAACACAACAGCCATGACATTATTCTACAGTAATTGACTCATTACTTTAATTTGAACTTAATCTCACCTAATGAGGTGGATGTGCAGTATGTTAGGAGCACAGCAAGTTAAAAAGCTCTATATTTTATTTTAAAATAGTTTTTATATACATTACACACTAGCCAAAAAAAGAAAAACCCTTTTACCTATTTCGGCCTTACAGTATTCGGTATTTCGTGGTGTTGGTTTTAATCTTTCGCAAGGTTGAAGATGCAAATTGGTTGCTTAGTTACCATCAGCGTCTCTGTCAGAGAAACGTCATAAGCGGTCTGAGTAACAAGGTGGGCATCAGCGATGGGCGAAGGTAAAGCCCGGTTGGTAACGCTGCTACCACCGTGAGTACGGCGGGGATGGACTCCGTTCTGGACCAGGAGGCAGCGCCGGGCGCTCGCTCTGTGGAAGGAGCGGACACGGAGCTAGATGGCCGGGGCTGCCTACGTGTTTATAAATTTATACATCCTCAAACTGGCTGGAATCATCACATCCTCTCCAAGGAGGGCACCAGCAGGGACCTTGTCTGGAGGAAGTTCAGGCAGCAACTGGCAGAGGAGCTGAGACACGAGTTTAGAGGAGGAAAGGGAGCGGGGGGGCGCGGTCCGAGCAGCGGGGGGGGGGGGGGGGCGCGGTCCGAGGAGCAATGCGCACCACAGCAGACACCAACACGGAGGCAGTGACAGGTTACGTTAGGTTATAAATGTTCAAAGAAAATACTTTTAGGTGTTATTTGCATGTTTACATACCATATTTTTCAGATGTGAATGAAATAATTACGTTTTACTATGCCATGATATGAGTTATTGAAGCACCTGGGCAACTCAAGTGTATAATTAAACACGTTAAATTGTACATTGTTTAGTTTTTCTAAAGATATCCTAACACAATACCTGCATTAAAATTGCAATTAGGTGTTTATCATGACAGATTATAGAGTTTAGAGTCTTGCGGGTCCAGTACTTTTGGAATCCCGGCGGTTGTAGTGTTAATGTTGGAGACGCTACTCGGAAAGAAAGAAAATCAAAACAGCTGTTTCTTTTATTTAGTTGCTTGGTTTTATTTTAAATTTAGCCACTAGTTTATCTTGTGTTAAAATCATAGCTAACTCTATGCTATTTCTAATCGTTTTTAAATTTTATTGTATTTCTGGAAATCAACTCGCGACCCCCCCTCTCTGGCTCGCGACCCCCACTTTGGGAATCACTGCCCTAGAGAAGAAAAGAAAAGAAAAGAGACGATGCAGAGACCAGCAGTCTGTCCTGGAGGACACACAGAATGAGTTGAATGGAGTCATTCACCTGAAAAGCATTGGGAATAATTATATGAATAATAATACACATGTATATTATAGAAGGAGATATGGAATCATGCTTTAATGTTGTTTTCCCATTAAACGTGTCTTTTTGACACCGTTACTAAAACCATTAAATTCTGAGCAAACTGTGAACTCTGAAATCTTGGTTATTTCTTAAAGTTTAATTCATTTAAATTGGTTAACTGATGATTTATTTTTCATTTTCCTAAATAATGATACTATACTATATCCAACAAACTATAAGGCCTTTTATCTTTGAGCCCCTGCCCCCCCCCCCCCCCCATCTATATCTAAATATGAGGAAACAAACCACAGAGCTGCAGTAAGAGGCGGGCCAACGCTGACGGACAACATTCCTGCTCCAGTTTCCTCGGAATCAAACTCCAGGTGTGTACATGTTGTTATCAGTTCAGACTGTTCCTCCCTCATTACATCATTAACCTGAAAACTGTCAAAGGCCTTAGCTAGCTAACACAATCTCTAACTACAGTCTGACTACCAACAGTCACCTGAACGCACCATCAACTCTAACTACAGTCTGACTACCAACAGTCACCTGAACGCACCATCAACTCTAACTACAGTCTGACTACCAACAGTCACCTGAACGCACCATCAACTCTAACTACAGTCTGACTACCAACAGTCACCTGAACGCACCATCAACTCTAACTACAGTCTGACTACCACAGTCACCTGAACGCACCATCAACTCTAACTACAGTCTGACTACCAACAGTCACCTGAACGCACCATCACTCTAACTACAGTCTGACTACCAACAGTCACCTGAAATACACAGTTCACATCTCCTGCAAAACTCGTTCAAATCAACACAGCTCTTAACACACGTCTCCAAACCGTCTCACTGCAGCAACACTCTGAACAAGGTCGTCAGAAATGGGTTTCTCTCTGCATTTCATCACGTGTGTTAATAGGCCTATTTCAGATTGGGTTTAAATCTCTATTACTACTACTACTATAAGGCTTTCATCTTTGAGCCCCTGCCCCCCAAAATGTCTGCACGTCCCTGCTGGAGCCCTAGAAACCACCTTCCCCCCCCCCCCCCCATCATATCTAAATATGAGGAAACAAAAGCACACAGCTGCAGTAAGAGGCGAGCCAACGCTGACGGACAACATTCCTGCTCCAGTTTCCTCGAATCAAACTCGAGGTGTGTACATGTTGTTATCAGTTCAGACCCTCAGTACATAATTAACCTGAAAACTGTCCAATCAGAGCGCTGACTGGCAGCCCTACAGGTCCGACCGGGTCCTGTTCTCAGGTCACATGACCTTTCTGGATAAAGGTGTGGTGATGTGACGGATGTCAGTCAGATGAAGACAGACAGCAGCAGCATCTGTCAGTGTCTGCTGATGAAGGGACGACGTCTATTTGACCTCATCTGAACGGGACTTTAACAGGTAACATCACACACCTTTGATGGAGAAACTCGCCTATCATTTGGGAGATTTTGGGGCTACATGATCTACTTTAAGATGAGAGCAGGGTTCATTCTTTCAGCACTATTGTAAGATCTGAAGTAACTCAGTAATTATTCTAAGATGTGGGACGTTTTGGCCAAAATGAGCCTTTTATGTTCAGTTGAGTCCGATTTAATCAGCACCAGGAAACAAGTTAGATTTAATCTCCGCTGACTTCACTGCTGAGATATGAGGGAGTGTCCCAACGAGAGCTGCTTTGATTGACAGGTGTGTGTCACAACCTTCATCCCATCAAAAGTGTAAATCTGTCTTGGTTTTGATTTGTGGACACACAAACAAGACAAAAATACTTATTAACTTAGGGTTATTTATCCTGAACTATAGACTGAGTAAAACCACATCCAAGGTTTCTGAAGGGACAAGTTGAAACCTGCAGTTTGTCTCCGTCAGTTACTGGAGCGGGTAATCCTAATATGGGCAAAAGGGCGGGGCTTGGTGGAGCTGAGGTGTGATAGGCTGGACAGTTTAAGGTGTTTTGGTTGGGCGGGACTGCCTCATAAATAACTTCAGTCAAGAATCTGGCAAAATGCCAGCTGGCAAACGGAGGGTTGTCCCAGTCCAGACCAGATGCTCCTGCCATTGAGCCCTCAGGCCTCTCAGATCAGGACTCGGTCTTTTCAGTAGACGAGCTTATGGCGGTTTCCACTGCGTGGTATCTACTCGACTGACTCTACTCTACTCGCCTTTTTGGTTTTCCATTACAAAAAAAGTCCCTGGGACCTGCTACCAGGTACTTTTTTACCAGGTACCTCAGTGAGCTGAGGCGATACCAAAAGGTGACGTGGAAACCTGCAGACCGCTGATTGGTCGATCACTGCATTGTTAGCAGACAAGAGTGCGGAGTGTGTTTCCAGAACAAACGGGACATTAAAAAATAATCTAGCCAGACTCTCTGCACTATTCTCACTTTTCAACTGTTCAATATAAGGGCTATTAGGGCTGTTATAATTAAATTTTTAATTTGTTTATTAATCCCCATGGGAAATTACAATTTACACTCTGTGTCCACACTTGTTAGTAGTCACACACAGTCCTGAACTACACACACACACGCTCAGGATCTGTACATGCACTAATGGAGAGATGTCAGAGTGGGGGGCTGCCGGCCGAACCAGCGCTCTGAGCGGGTGGGGGGTACGGTGCCTTGCTCAACAGCACCTGGCAGTGCCCAGGAGGTGAAGTGGCATCTCTCCAGCCACCAATCCACCTCCCTTCTTTTTGGTCTATACGGGGACTTGAACCAGTGACCCTCCGGGGCTATTAGGGGCTATTAGGGGCTTTATGTCGTTTCCAATATTGCACACTGTTACTTTAAAAAACAAGACAAGTTATCAAAGAAGTTTTTATTTAGCTTTTCAAGTAGAGCATCAAACCCTCCCGTACATCCCGGTCTTCTTCCTCCTTTCCTTGCACCCTGTGACAGTGCCCCCCCCCCCCCCCCCCCCCCCCCCCCCCCGCTATGCTGTCCCAGATGCATCCCGGTCATTGTCACAAGCCTCTCCGTGACTCTCATAAAGATTATAAGAACCCAGCAGGTCACAACCAGAGATCTCACCAGTAGGCCTACCCCAGGGCCCTGCGGCACGAAAGTGGAATAAAGATATCCAGGATGAGGAAAAAGCGCAGCTTGACTGACCAGGATGAACAGGTGGAGCTAAGTCCAGCCAGGTGGAGATAACCAGGATGAACAGGTGGAGCTAAGTCCAGCCAGGTGGAGATAACCAGGATGAACAGGTGGAGCTAAGTCCAGCCAGGTGGAGATAACCAGATGAACAGGTGGAGCTATGTCCCAGCCAGGTGGAGATACCAGGATGAACAGGTGGAGCTATGTCCAGCCAGGTGGAGATAACCAGGATGAACAGGTGGAGCTATGTCCAGCCAGTGGAGATAACCAGGATGAACAGGTGGAGCTATGTCCAGCCAGGTGTAGACAACTAGGATGAACAGGTGGAGCTATGTCCAGCCAGGTGGAGCTATGTCCAGCCAGGTGGAGATAGCCAGGATGAACAGGTGGAGCTATGTCCAGCCAGGTGTAGACAACTAGGATGAACAGGTGGAGCTATGTCCAGCCAGGTGGAGATAGCCAGGATGAACAGGTGGAGCTATGTCCAGCCATGTGGAGATAACCAGGAGGAACAGGTGGAGCTATGTCCAGCGAGGTGGAGATAACCAGATGAACAGGTGGAGCTATGTCCAGCCAGGTGGAGATAACCAGGATGAATAGGTGGAGCTATGTCCAGCCAGGTGGAGATAACCAGGATGAACAGGTGGAGCTATGTCCAGCCAGGTGGAGATAACCAGGATGAACAGGTGGAGCTATGTCCAGCCAGGGGATAACCAGGATGAACAGGTGGAGCTATGTCCAGCCAGGTGGAGATAACCAGGATGAACAGTGGAGCTATGTCCAGCCAAGGGAGATAGCTGGGATGAATAATCCCATCCAGAAGCAGTGAAGCTGCAGCAGATCCTGGTTCCTGCTTCCTTCTCTGATGTTTTATTATAACACCTGAAAATCATGGAACCATAACACATGTTCCCTTTGAGCTGCAGTAAATCAGTGGCTCGCTGGGATCAACAGAGTTAACTCTTTCTCACTTTCCTCTTCCAATAAATGTCAGTCAAGTCCATCAAATCATTTATTACTCTAGTTTTTAATTCATATGCATTTCCATTATTCCATTTTCATCAGTTTCATTTTTGTCACTTTCACCCTCACAGATCTGGAAATGTGTCAAAAAGTCCCAGAAGTATACATTTCAATTCATCAGTAACTGTTAACGTCTGAATATGAACCAAACCTCCCCCCCCCCCCCCCCCCCAGTCCTGCAGGGCTGCCCAGGAGGCTGCTGATCCAGTAAACCAGGTTCACAGATCAGCTGGGACTTCAGAGAGAGATTACAGAGCTTCATATAACTGCATATTTATAGCATCTAATGTTATGAATATTATAACATATTCTTCTTCATGTTGCCTAAAAACTATTATTTTTATATTTGCCAAACAGATAGATGTTGATGCTTTGGCCACATTGTCATCAAAAGTTAATACTAATAAAGCCCCTTTGAATTGGAGAGACAGAGTGTTGATAGGATGGGGACGTTGGACATGGGTCTGAGATTGGACATGGTGTCTGGGTTTGGACCAGGTTTCTTGATTGTAGTCATGAGCAGGGCGATGGATGGTAGACAGGTCCCAATGAAAGCTGATGGGAGGGGGAGGAGGCTCAGAGAGAAGGGAGAGTGACGGGGGGGGTTAAGGAGCAAGGGAGGGGGTCAAGTTGTTGTAGATGGAGTTGATTTTTGGATCAAGCATTGAATTTGTTGACTGTGAAGTTGGAGAAATGTTTTCAGGGGGGTTAAGAAGTCTGTTTATCGTAGAGAGTAGAGTCTCGGCGGGGGGGTTGGAGCTGGTAGTGAAGTAGGACTGGGCCATGTTTAGGGGGTTGTGTGTTGTTGAAGGTGGTCTGATAAGACTGGAGTGATCTGCCTGTCTGTTCTCCTGTTCTAGTCAGTCTGCCCCCCCCCCCCCCCCCCCCCCCCCGTGGAGGTGGTGTAGGTGAAGGGCTCCATCTGGTGGACTGATAACACAACTACATCTCATCTCTGCTTTCTCTGCCTCATCATGTTACCATGGTTACAGCTGCTCAACATCTCTGTGTGTGTGTGTGTGTGTGTCTGTGTGTGTGTGTGTGAGTGCAGCAGAGACCAGACTCTCCTGAACCTGAACCCAGCTGTGTGTCCATGGTTCCACCTTTAGTGTTTAGAGGACAGCGTCCTGCAGAGACTCAGTAAGTCCCCCAGTCCCAGCTGTCCCGTTGCATCATGTTGTGTCCACGTTCTAACAATCTTCTTGTTGTTGCTTTTCATACGTACCCTCCAGAGACCCTGCTGGGTCCAGACTAGTTGTTGTGGTTTTCTCAAACTGTCAGGTTCAGGACACTTAAACTTACTAAATTATTGACGGTCAAAGCAACAAAATGAGACTCAGACGGTAGTGAGCAGTTTATAGACTTTTGCTACAAAAGAGAAGAGCAGATGGGAGCAGCCTTTCACCAGCATTGCCCTGACCATCTTCAACATACCCTCTGTAGCTCAGTCCTTTTATTCCCACACACACACAAGGGTGATCATGCTACAGAGTATTAGTTATCTTTATTATGCTACAGAGTGTCAGTTTCAAGATGCAGACAGTTTGCATGCCTGGAACAACATGTTCTTTGGGTGCGACTTGAAACTGACACTCCACCACTTCTGTGTTAACTAGCACTAACTGGACAAAACAGTTGTTAAGTGTACACATAATAAGCATGAAAGTTACACTACTCTAAGATATAAAAGACTTTATCAAAATGAATTCTCTATCACAAACCTGCTGTGGATTTTAAATATGAAATTCATTTTGCAGTATATTTCCTCATCTGTAATCCTGTCTTCTGCCATTTAGTGGCTCTTATTTTGACATTCTGTCCCTAAGAGAAGTTGAAATCGAGACCCATGTTGGCTTCCTGATCGGGTCTTAGGTTTGACAGAAGTGTCTGATTTTAGCAGGAAACCACGATGACGGCAGAGGATCTGTTAAACACTCTGGATGATCTAAAAGAAGATGAATTTAAGAAATTCAAATGGTATCTGCAGCAGCCAGAGCTCCTGGAAGGCTACCCGAGCATCAAAGTGTCCAAGCTGGAGACGGCAGACAGGCAGGACACGGTGGACGTGATGGTGAAGACCTTTCATCTCCATGGAGCTCTGAAGGTGACCAAGAAGGTTTTAGAGAAGATCAACAGGAGGGATCTGGTCCAGAATCTGCCAGACCCCGGCTCAGGACCACGAGGTCAGTCAGTCGTTGTAACATGTGTTTTTAGTCAGAAAGACATCACAGCACATAGGGGACGGAAGGGGTGGACTGACTGTCCTTTCATTTAGTTTAACTGTTTCAGTACATCCTTTTTGGGGGGGGCTGTTTCTGACAGTAATTGTTCAATAATAAATCAAATGTTACTACGTATTTCCACACAGAGTCAGTGGATGTCAGTGATGCTGGAGAGACTTCAGAGAACAGAGGAACCCCCTCCTCTCAGAGCAAAGGTACGCTGCTGCTGGATTCTCTGGTATGTACGGGAGCCCTGAGGGACACCGTCTACTTTTAAAGTTTGAAAACATATAGTCCAGGTAAGTTAGTGACTCCCTTCTCCAACAAGTTAAACACGGTGCACTAGAACTTCAGCTGTCCGAGCTACTGTGAGCGTGTTGACGTATGAAAGCATCAAACCTGCGTTTTACCTGAAGGAGAAGAGCCGGTATCAGTAGTTCCTCGTCCCCCGTTGGCTCAGCCCTGTTACTGGGGATGTACGGGACGCAGGACGTTTCTACCCAGAAGGTATTGGAACAAACACTGATTGGGTCCATAGTGGAAATAAAGGATCTGCCCTTTAGCTAGTGCCCCCCTGGAACCCCCCACTATGGGAACCACTGTCTTAAGATCCTAAAACCAGCTCTAAACAAGAGTTCAACTATAGAGTCCATTATGATACCACCAATCATAAACCACAGTGTGAGTCAGACGTTCCTGGTAGTTGTAGTAATTATAGATCTGATACCAAAGCATTAATGGCTGGACCCAAACCCACGGCCCTGTTTCAGATGCTTTCCCTTTTTCTCTTCAAGTAGGACAAAATCCCCCAAAGTCCTAGAATCAGATGTAAAAAGAGAGTTGTCCTGTGCTCGTAAAGAGTTAAACACCAAATCCAGGTAAGTTCGGGATAGCTTACTGAAGGTTTCTTTGTCTAGTGGTGCCTCATATCTGCCAAAAGAGACTTCAGAACATGCTTTTTAAAATCTAATTGGCTACTTTGAGTCCTTGTTAGGGAAGTCCCTGGTTGATGTCATATTGCTGACTCGGCTCTCTTGTAGCGGACTCTGTCAGGCCTGGTCCTGGAGCCGGTCTCGGACTCTGCAGGTTGCAGCTGCATGTGCAGTGATGTGAACCTGGGACTTCTCTTTGGGAGACACGAGATGTCCCAATCATTCACGCTCGTCACATGTTGGAGCTGGAGGATGAGAAACTATTTAGATTTACCAGAGTGAGTCTGAGAGAGAGGAGTGGGACTTGGAACGCTCATTGGATCAGTCGAGTAAAAACAGTAATAATCACATTATTTCTCTCTGTTTCCATGGATACCAGTGGTCATGAAGAAACAAAAGGTACATTAGCAAAGATTATAACAGTGTTTGCTTTGTCAAGTGTGTGTACAAATATTAAAATAGTTGATTATTCTCTAAAGCTACTGTATGCCAGATGTTCTGTGCAAAGCATCTGAACGCTCTATTAGATATTAAATTGGGAACAATAAGCCACGTGGAGTAGGTGGCTGAGTGTGGAGCTAACTGAAGATCAGCCATAAGCTGTGTTGGACAGCTTCCTCACCTTTAACCCAACTTAAGGTCCACATGTGTTGGGGACCAGCATTTGAGGGGGATCAGAAGAGGCTTTCTCCAACATATACAACTAATCTGCTGTATATGTGCAGATCATTATTACTCCGTGTCGCTTTTAGTCAATTTCAATACATTTATTTACTATGTGAGTACTTTTGTGCCTCTGTATTTCGTTGTACTTTTATGTCGTGATATAGGTCTTATATAGTTTTGATAAAGTCTTTAAATGTCTTAAATGGGACTGGGTCTAACTGCAGAACCCTGGACCAAGCTTTATTAGTTGGAGATCCTTCAGCTCTTTGCTAAATCAGCTCTACCACCAAAGCGGATCTGAACCCTTCTAGCAGGTCAGGAGTTCTGCTTCCTGATGGTTTTGTCTCTTGTCAACCAGCTGAAACTCGGAGGGGGGCAGGAAGCCCAGCAGTCAGCGCCCAGGATGGAGGGGTCGTCTGCTCACCTCACCTTACAGATGTTCAAGTGGAGGGGAATGTAACGATTACTGTCAGCAACACGTACCGTAAGTTCTCCTCTGAAGTCCTAATGTAATAAAGCCTTATTAATGTTGAACTATGTTCATGTTCAACTGGATTTAACCAAATGCTTCAATCATTTAGCATTTCTCAAGAGCTGTTACATGTTTGTGTTCCAGTCTCGTCTCCTGACAGGACGGATGGCACCAAAGAAACAGAAGGTGTGTGTGTGTGTGTGTGTGTGTGTGTGTGTGTGTGTTGTGTTGTGTGGTGTGTGTGTGTGTGTGTGTGTGTGTGTGTGTGGTGGTGTGTGTGTGTGTGTGTGAGAGAGAATCTTGTCAAAAAGTCCGTCTTAATTATGAATATTTTCTGAAGCCACATCAGATGTGCTGTGAGCATTTCCAATGACACCAAACCACCAGGTTTTATTCTGGAAGTAAAGTGGTTTTCTAGAAATACAAACTGGGACCAATGAAGCCATTTGGAGCAGGTTGCTGTCAGCACACCAGCATGGCATTCTGGGTAAAGCTAACAGAGGATCAGCCATAGACTGAGTGTTGGGTAGAGACCAGCATCTTAACAGCTTCCTCAAGTTCCTCTGGGCATCATGGGCTCCACCTCTCTCTCGGCACCGCTCCACCTGCTGGGTGGAGTTGCCTCTTTTCATCTTGGGAGACTCCTTGCTGCATTCCTCCCAAGATACTAGAGTTTCTAAGAGAACTACCAAAGCTTTGAGGCTTTGGAGAGCAGCGCCATGTCTTGCCTCGAGGTGTGACAGCAACATGGAAAATGGAGTTGGTTCCCCAGGTCAGCGTTCAGTTCCCAGTCCTGCTAGTCCTTTGTCCTACTAAGACCGGCCTTTCCATGTGTCTCTGTGTCCACCAGTGAGCTGTGTGTCCACTGAGCCTCTGCTGCCTTCCACTGTTGACCTGTTCTCACCTGGATGTCGGCCTGGGAGATTTTACGGTTGCTTGACTCCCGGTATTGCAGGACCTCCCTTGTACGAGTCCCCCTAAACTTTTCATTTAGGCTAATAAGAGAGCTTCAGGATGTTATTTTCATACAGGGCTTTGAGAAAGACCCAACAACCTTCTAGGGAACCTCCTCACTCTTCTCTGGAAGCCCTCAGGCGCCCACTCTACTGGGTGAGCTAGAGATCGCCCCATGCTTCCAGCTCTTGATTGGTCGCTTGCTCAGAGAGAATCACTGAAATGGTACATCCAGTGATCATCTCCTTATCGAGCCTCATCCACTCTGATGTTGTTCTGGAGGAGACCCTCAAACTAAAGCTGTTGTAGTAGTCCAGTATTAGGTCTCAGGACTTTGCCGTGGTGCCAGTTAAGGGAACCTCAACAAGCTTGTTGGTTATCTAGCTGTAGTCATATTTGAGGTCCAACCACAGCAACACCAGGTCCCCCTTGTTCTGTCTGGCTCCCTGTATCAGCTGCGTGACCACACCTGTGTGCTCCAGACATCCCGGTACCTTTGGGATCTAACCTTTCTGCACCGAGGTGTTGATGTACCCAATCCCTAGGAGGAAACCTATCAGGAGCCTTGACACCCTGCTGAAGAATAGCTCTCCTACAACACTGAGCAGTTAAATGGTTCTGAAGTTGTTGAAGTTCTCTGAATTCTCCTCCTTCAGAATCCACACACTGTCAGCACACCCCCACTAATGAGCAACCTTGGCCCTCCTCCAGATGACCTTTAGGATCATCCAGAGCCTGTGGAGTAGCCCTGGGCAGGGTTGGTTGTAGGGGGGGCGTTTCTTGTAGACTCCCTAGGGTAACCTATTCGGTGCTGGGCCTACTCTTGAATCTGCTTCAAGATGGGCTGCTTTGCCCACGGTTGGTGAAGGTGGATTAATCAAAGACTGGAATTGGCCAAGATCTTTCTCCCTCTTTGCTCCACTAAAGGTGTCTCTGAGGTAGCTGTTGGTCTCAGATCTGGAAGTGGTGAGCTGTCCACTGAGTTATCCGCTGCAAACTGCAATCTGCGTAATGGTCCTCTCCTTCCTCTCCCTGCGATACCACTCAGCTCTTGTCAAGGTAGCAAATATTTTGACTTAATTGTTAGTTGGCTAACGTTAGCTTGTTAACTCCACCTTACCCCCCCCCCCCCCCCCCCCACATTGATCACAGAAAACACGCCAAATGAAGCTGTCACTCATGTGGCGATAGCAGTGTGCTTCGTGTTGATGAAGCATTACGTTTATTTGACTAATTTATCAGCTGGCTCTCTGTCTCGTAACGTTACTCATCCACTGCTCGTTTAACTGTTACCAGGGCTGTAGTACTCGAGTCCGGTCTTGGACTCGAGACCAATTTTCTATGGACTTGTCTCTGACTCGGCAGTTGGTCTTGCCAAATATGGCTTTTGGTCTGGACCGAGTCCAGGTGTCTTTACTATGTTGATGATAATGTTGGAGGGAAAGTAAAACCCATTTCAGGTGGGGATATTGTTGAAATGAAATGCGCCTGTCCTGTAAAGTGGACCAGAGCAGGCCTTTTTACAAGTTTCTACGCAACGCCAATGTTTGCTAACGTTAGCGCACCAGCATTAGCCTAGCTTACTAGGTAAATATTACGGCTGCCTTTGGCGTCCATGTTGTCAACATGAGACCTGTGGCGTTAGTGCTCCTTTTGTTTTATTACATGAAATAAACTTTGCTCTTACGACATGGGTGGGTTTTTGTTACGTTATAAAAAAGCCCACTGGCTATAGTTAGCCCGTTAGCCCGTTTTTATGCTAGCGGATATTGCCTAACGTTGCAGAGCAAGCTCCAAGACATATGAGAAGTGTTTTAGAGGTTTTACTGCTCTGTCTGTGATATCAATACATATCTGGAAGATTCATTTTCCGTTTTATTTGTTTGCCTTTAAGGCCCTACAACCATTTTTATCCTTCATTTAAGTGACCTCACTGCAACCCAAATATTCTAATAACCTAGTTTTTCCTGAAAAAAATTATGTTCATATCTTGACTCTAGACAACAGGGTTGATGTTTTACAAGTTATTATAAAATTAATCCAGACGGACAATGAATTGTAAATATGGCCTCAGGGCCCAGAGGGTTAAAAAGGAAAGATCTTTGAGTTGTTGGTTATTCTCAGGAAGCCAATTCTTTAGTAAAAGAGTATTTGTGTACTGAGACTGCATCTGGAGACAAACATCATCATACTTCATATTTGTTATTTTTGTTTCCAATGCAGACGGGATTGTTCCAGTACCAAAGCCACCACGACACATCTCATATTACCAACAACAGCTTCAGCCAAACCTCCAGGATGAGTTTGGGTGTGCTCAGGAGGGGTGGACCCAGAACAAAGATGGCCGACCTCTGGATGACATCTACACACATCTGTACATCAGAGCTACTGGTGACGTCCACATCAACACACAGCATGAGGTCATGCAGCTTGAAGCGGTGAAGCCAGCTGATACAGAGACAACCATTACACCTTGTGACATGTTCAAACACCCCTCTATAGAAGACAAAGCCATAAGGACAGTCCTGACCAATGGAATCGCAGGAATTGGAAAAACCTTTCTAGTGAACAAGTTTGTGTTGGACTGGTGTAAAGGAGAAACCAATCAAGATGTGCATCTCATTTTCCCCTTCACCTTCCGCCAGCTGAATTTAAAGAAGGAGGACAAGTGGTGTTTGGCAGAGCTCATTCATGAATGTATCTGGGGGACCAGAGACATCAAAGAAGAAGCTCTCAATGACATCTTTACAGCTCTGCAGTCATCAGGAAACACCAACTTTGACAGGAGTGAATTCAAACTTCTGTTTGTTCTGGACGGACTGGATGAGAGCCGCCTTGATCTGGACTGCTCCACCAATAAAAACAGGGCAGTTAAAATTGATGTGACAGCGCCGACCTCAGTGGACGAGCTGCTGACGAACCTCATCACCAAGAAACTGCTTCCCTCTGCTCGCATCTGGATAACCACACGACCTGCAGCAGCCAATCAGATCCATTCTGATTTTGTAGACATGGTGACAGAGGTCAGAGGGTTCACTGACCCACAGAAGGAGGAGTACTTTAGAAAGAGATTCACAGATCAGGAGCGGGCCGACAGAATCATCTCCCACATCAAGACATCACGGAGCCTCCACATCATGTGCCACATCCCAGTCTTCTGCTGGATCACTGCTACAGTTCTGGAGGAGGTGATGAAGACCAGAGAGGGAGGAGAGCTGCCCAAGACCCTGACTGAGATGTACGCAGAATTCCTGGTGTATCAGATTCATCAGACAAAAGAGAAGTATGACCCAGAAGAGTGCATTCAGTACATTGAGTCGTTAGCAAAACTGGCTTACCATCAGTTGGAAAAGGGCAACCTGATCTTCTACGAGAAAGATCTCAAAGAGAGTGGCATTGACGTCAGTGGAGCCTCGGTGTGTTCAGGAGTGTTCACAGAGATCTTCAAAGAGCAACGTGGGAAGAAGAATGAGGAAGACCAGATGTTCAGCTTCATCCATCTGAGTGTTCAGGAGTTTCTGGCTGCTCTCCATGTAGAGAGCGCAGTCATAAACAGAAACGAGAACGTGATGTTTGGGCAATGGATCTTCAAAAAAGTCTGGGGATTTTTTGGCAGCACATCAATGACTAAGGTCCACAGGTTTGCTATTGACAAGGCCTTACAGAGTCCAACTGGACACCTGGACCTGTTCCTCCGATTCCTCCTGGGTCTTTCCCTGGAGACCAATCACAAACACCTACAAGGTCTGATAATACACAGAAGCCCAGAGACCAATCAGGATACAGTGGAGTACATCAAGAAGAAGATCAGTGAGAATCTGTCTGCTGAGAGAAGCATCAATCTGTTCCACTGTCTGAATGAACTGAATGATGGTTCTCTAGTGGAGGAGATCCAACAGGCCCTGAGTTCAGGACGTCTCTCCACAGATGAACTGTCTCCTGCTCAGTGGTCAGCTCTGGTCTTCATCTTACTGTCATCAGGAAACGATCTGGACGTGTTTGACCTGATGAAATACTCTGCTTCAGAGGATGTTCTTCTGAGGCTGCTGCCAGTGGTCAAAGCCTCCAACAAAGCTCTGTAAGTATCAGATAACTGCAGATACTAACTGGATGGGATGTGTAGGGTTGTTCCCAACTAATGAATGTGTAACCCTTGTGTTGTCCTCCCGCGTCAAAACCTGACAAAGATTTTACATTTTTGTCCCTTTTTAAGTTTTCACTAACACTACCTTACTAGTTTTACTACTTTTTGGAATTCATGCTAAATAACCCTCCTTTAAATAGAATGATACCTAATATCTGAGTTAAAAAATCTGAAATTATGAATTATTTTTACTAAAAGTTAAGATCAGAGGAATGAAAGTGATCAATTGTATTTGTAAAGAGCGTTGTAAGGAATCCAATTAATTTTTTTGGGTAATTTGGTTAAAAAGAAACTCATATTTCAGATATAGAGATTTTTAAAGGGAGACAACAGGAGGGTTAAGTCAACTGATAATCTTTAGAGTCAGTCAACACATTGATTAATTGATTAATTAAAAAATCTGCAAATAGTTTTTTCAGTTTCATTGTATCTCCACTGATTACTGCAGCCAAATTAATAAAATACAGTGGTGTGAAAAAGTGTTTGCCCCCTTCCTCATTTCCTGTTCCTTTGCATGTTTGTCACACTTAAGTGTTTCGGAACATCAAACCAATTTAAACAATAGTCAAGGACAACACAAGTAAACACAAAATGCAATTTGTAAATGAAGGTGTTTATTATTAAAGGTGAAAAAAAATCCAAACCATCATGGCCCTGTGTGCACGTTGGACCTTCCCTCCGCACCTGGCACCAGGGTGCTCTCCCCCTAGTCGTGCCCACGGGTTGCTTGCATGCTTAGGCAGGCGGGGGTTCGGCGCGGGTTAGTGGGTATCTCGTTTCCATAGTGTCGTTACCGACGCAGTTTGAGTTCCCCTCAAAGGGGAACATCTCGGGTTACGTATGTAACCCTTGTTCCCCGAGATAGGGGAACGAGACACTGCGTCGGTTCACCGCACCTCGCCCCGCCTGGAGTGCCATGCTTCATAAAAAGAGCTAATGAGCTATGTGCCGGCGTGCTTATATGCCCCTACGGTTATGCCGTCACATGCTACCGTTCTCACTAGGACCAATAGGATTGGAGTAGTTTTCATTCACATTCAGCCCTGTCATGCCTAAAGGCGTTCCCATAGTGTCGTTACCGACGCAGTTCAAGTTCCCCTATCTCGGGGAACAAGGGTTACATACGTAACCCGAGACGTTCTTTAGCTGTGAAAGGGGGTGTGGCTAAAGCATCGATGTCCTCAGGTCTGGACTCTTGTTGATTGTAGGACATTTCAAGCAGAATGGACGTTACAACTTCTTTGTTCATTGATAAATGCTCAAAATTGCCGCCACACCAAACCACTTTGATGTGTTTTTATGTCTTTCCATCGTTGAGGTCTTTAGATGACACAGACCAAATTCAAATTTGATTGGATGAAATCTGAGTAGTTCGTTAAAGTATAGCACTCATGGTATTAGGCCTACTTACGGAGGGGGCTCTAGCGAGCCACTTTTGTGCGCCTATTATTCCCTTAAAATACTTAAATTTTGACCAGGCTCAGTCAATAGGGCTTTTGCCGCTGTCGGCACTTGGGCCCTAAAGGCCGTTTTACAGTTGCTGGAGCCGAGCTTGCGAGAGTATTAAAAGTTACAGCGCTCCCATGACGTCAGACTGGCGCTCATCAGGTCGGATGAGGCTCGGATACTGCACGTTTAGTAATTCCTTCAGTTTTAATAAGGCCTTCAACGCTGTTGGCACTCAGGCCCTAATAAGATAAAACATGTTTGAATCATTACCCCAGTATGGACAACCATAGAAATATGATGGTTTGCATTATCTGTGAAAGAAACAATATAAGTGTTTGTCTTTATCACAACCTCTTCTTCAGGTTTAGTGGCTGTAACCTGTCAAAGAGAAGTTGTGAAGATCTGTCCTCAGTTCTCAGCTCAGAGTCCTCTAGTCTGAGAGAGCTGGACCTGAGTAACAACAACCTGCAGGATTCGGGAGTGAAGCTGGTCTCTGCTGGACTGAAGAGTCCACACTGTAAACTGGAGACACTCAAGTAAGGAATAATAAATCTGTTAAAGATTAGTCATATTTGTCAGCTATCAGTTTTCTTGTGTCAGTTACACATTTCTCTTTCAGTAAAGTAGTGCATACCTAAATATAACGGTAAGTTACTAAATATACATAGAAATGTTTTCACATATGTTCTGCACATATTTTTAGGCTGAGTGGCTGTAACTTGTCAGAGAGAAGTTGTGAAGGTCTGTCCTCAGTTCTCAGGTCTAAGTCCTCTAGTCTGAGAGAGCTGGACCTGAGTAACAACAACCTGCAGGATTCAGGAGTGAAGCTGCTCTCTGCTGGACTGGAGAGTCCACACTGTAAACTGGAGACACTCAAGTAAGGAATAATAAATCTGTTAAAGATTAGTCATACAATATCTGTCACATATCACATATCTTCAGTAAGTTAAACAATTATCTTTAATTAAAGTAGTGCATACCTAGATATAACGGTAAGCTATATTAAATATACTTATAAATGTTTTCACATACGTTCTGCACGTTTTTAGGCTCCGTGACTATAATCTTACAGAGAGAAGCTGTGAAGCTCTGTCCTCAGTTCTCAGCTCAGAGTCCTCTAGTCTGAGAGAGCTGGACCTGAGTAACAACAACCTGCAGGATTCGGGGGCAAAGCTGCTCTCTGTTGGACTGAAGAGTCCACACTGTAAACTGGAGACTCTCAGGTCAGGAATAATAAACCTGTAAAAGAATCAGATCTGTCACATGTCAGTTGTCTTCAGTCTTAAACGTTTCTCTTTTATTAAAGTAGTGCATACCTAAATGTAAGGTTAGATATATTTATTATACATAGAAATGTTTAACATGTTTCTGCATGTTTTTTAGGCGAGTGGCGGTAACCTGTCAGAGAGATTGTGAAGATCTGTCCTCAGTTCTCAGCTCAGAGTCCTCTAGTCTGAGAGCTGGACCTGAGTAACACCAAATGCAGATTCAGGAGTGGAGCTGGTCTCTGTTGGACTGGAGAGTCCACACTGTAAACTGGAGACTCTCAGGTCGGATTCAGCATTTGTTAAACAAGAAACATTTAAATGTTGCTTAATTGGGGGGTCGCCTTCTCCAACCCTTGATTACATTAATGATTTTAAGGCCACAATTTTATTCTAAATTTTTTAAATCACAAGTTGCTAAGCAATTTTTAGACTACACTTATTATGCAATATGTCTTACCTTTGATCGCAATGTACCATTACATTTTCCATTTAATACATTTATTAACAACATAATGTA
>NW_022603592.1:0-35700 GCF_008692095.1 Etheostoma spectabile
GTCTTTTTGGCTCGCATTCCGGTGTTTGACGAGCTAGAGACTTGAAACTTGGTTTCAATCTAACTACTATCCCCTTATGACTTATCCTTTTTTTTGACCCTGTGGCCCCAAAGGAGGCCCCAAAAGGGAGGGAAAAGTCACTTTTTCAGATAGATGACAATCTGGAAGTCACTTAGATGTAAATTTGGTAGGAATTTTGTCCCCCATTCTTTTGAACGCTTTGACTTAAGGGACCCTCATAGCGGCGTTGCGATCACTGCTGAGAGCTACGAGGAAATCCTGAGCCTATCCCTGTATCCCCTTGCGTTGCGGAGTTGGCCCCAGCAGGGTTCCACGTGTGGGGGGCACATATGTGTTTAGAACCTCTTTTTAAAATGCTTTCATTGGTGGCCTTCTTACAATGCTGAGTGCTTCAGTCAGTGATTATAACCATTTGATGGGCCGAAAATTGCACCCTTCAATCCCTCTAGCTCTTCACTGCAATGGAGTAGAGCTTGTGGTCAAGATGGCTGACTCAGGCTCCGTGAGACCTTTCCGTAGATGTTTTGGGTCAAACCGTGTGACTTAAAATGAGTGAGATCGCATATTTTGCCTGTCCGGGACGAAGGCCGTAAAAGGCCCTAAATTTTCATGGGCTGATGAAATCTGGTCAGACCGTAGCTGGACCCTAAAACAAGGGATATGGACCCTGGTCTGACGTATGTTACAAAGCCCTATAGGCGGTCGGGAACAGTTGGGCCCATGTTTTCCTGGCTCGTTGCATTCCTGTGTTATCGCCGTTTTTGTATGAAGGTCAAAAGGTCAACTTCCAGATTCTCATCTATTCAATGTTACAGTCTTTTTGGCTCGCATTCCGGTGTTTGACGAGCTAGAGACTTGAAACTTGGTTTCAATCTAACTACTATCCCCCGTATGACTTATCCTTTTTTTTGACCCTGTGGCCCCAAAGGAAGGCCCCAAAAGGGAGGGAAAAGTCACTTTTTCAGATAGATGACAATCTGGAAGTCACTTAGATGTAAATTTGGAAGGACTTTTGTCCCCCATTACTTTTGAACGCTTTGACTTAAGGGACCCTCATAGCGGCGTTGCGATCAGCTGACTGAGAGCTACGAGGAAATCCTGACCTATCCCTGTATCCCTTGCGTTGCGGAGTTTGCCCCAGCAGGTTCCACGTGTGGGGGGGCACATATGTGTAGAACCTTTTTAATGCTTTCCATTGGTGGCCTTCTTACAATGCTGAGTGCTTCAGTCGTGATTTATAACCATTTGATGGGCCGAAAATTGCACCCTTCAATGCCCTCTAGCTCTTCACTGCAATGGAGTAGAGCTTGGTGGTCAGATGGCTGACTCAGGCTCCGTGAGACCTTTCCGTAGATGTTTTGGTCCAAACCGTGTGACTTAAAATGAGTGAGATAGCATATTTTGCCTGTCCGGGACGAAGGCCGTAAAAGGCCCTAAATTTTCATGGGCTGATGAAATCTGGTCAGACCGGAGCTGGACCCTAAAACAAGGGACTATGGACCTGGTTCTGACGTATGTTACAAGCCCTATAAGGGCGGTCGGGAACAGTTGGGCCCATGTTCCTGGCTCGTTGCATTCCTGTGTTATCGCCGTTTTTGTATGAAGGGTCAAAAGGTCAACTTCCAGATTCCCATCTAGTCAATGTTACAGTCTTTTTGGCTCGCATTCCGGTGTTTGACGAGCTAGAGACTTGAAACTTGGTTTCAATCTAACTACTATCCCCCGTATGACTTATCCTTTTTTTTGACCCTGTGGCCCCAAAGGAAGGCCCCAAAAGGGAGGGAAAGTCACTTTTTCAGATAGATGACAATCTGGAAGTCACTTAGATGTAAATTTGGAAGGACTTTTGTCCCCCATTACTTTTGAACGCTTTGACTTAGAGGGACCCTCATAGCGGCGTTGCGATCAGCTGACTGAGAGCTACGAGGAAATCCTGAGCCTATCCCTGTATCCCCTTGCGTTGCGGAGTTGGCCCCAGCAGGGTTCCACGTGTGGGGGGGGCACATATGTGTTAGAACCTTTTTAATGCTTTCCATTGGTGGCCTTCTTACAATGCTGAGTGCTTCAGTCAGTGATTTATAACCATTTGATGGGCCGAAAATTGCACCCTTCAATGCCCTCTAGCTCTTCACTGCAATGGAGTAGAGCTTGGTGGTCAAGATGGCTGACTCAGGCTCCGTGAGACCTTTCCGTAGATGTTTTGGTCAAAACCGTGTGACTTAAAATGAGTGAGATAGCATATTTTGCCTGTCCGGGACGAAGGCCGTAAAAGGCCCTAAATTTTCATGGCTGATGAAATCTGGTCAGACCGGAGCTGGACCCTAAAACAAGGGACTATGGACCTGGTTCTGACGTATGTTACAAAGCCCTATAAGGGCGGTCGGGAACAGTTGGGCCCATGTTCCTGGCTCGTTGCATTCCTGTGTTATCGCCGTTTTTGTATGAAGGGTCAAAAGGTCAACTTCCAGATTCCCATCTAGTCAATGTTACAGTCTTTTTGGCTCGCATTCCGGTGTTTGACGAGCTAGAGACTTGAAACTTGGTTTCAATCTAACTACTATCCCCCGTATGACTTATCCTTTTTTTTGACCCTGTGGCCCCAAAGGAAGGCCCCAAAAGGGAGGGAAAAGTCACTTTTTCAGATAGATGACAATCTGGAAGTCACTTAGATGTAAATTTGGAAGGACTTTTGTCCCCCATTACTTTTGAACGCTTTGACTTAGAGGGACCCTCATAGCGGCGTTGCGATCAGCTGACTGAGAGCTACGAGGAAATCCTGAGCCTATCCCTGTATCCCCTTGCGTTGCGGAGTTGGCCCCAGCAGGGTTCCACGTGTGGGGGGGCACATATGTGTTAGAACCTTTTTAATGCTTTCCATTGGTGGCCTTCTTACAATGCTGAGTGCTTCAGTCAGTGATTTATAACCATTTGATGGGCCGAAAATTGCACCCTTCAATGCCCTCTAGCTCTTCACTGCAATGGAGTAGAGCTTGGTGGTCAAGATGGCTGACTCAGGCTCCGTGAGACCTTTCCGTAGATGTTTTGGTCAAAACCGTGTGACTTAAAATGAGTGAGATAGCATATTTTGCCTGTCCGGACGAAGGCCGTAAAAGGCCCTAAATTTTCATGGGCTGATGAAATCTGGTCAGACCGGAGCTGGACCCTAAAACAAGGGACTATGGACCTGGTTCTGACGTATGTTACAAGCCCTATAAGGGCGGTCGGGAACAGTTGGCCCATGTTCCTGGCTCGTTGCATTCCTGTGTTATCGCCGTTTTTGTATGAAGGGTCAAAAGGTCAACTTCCAGATTCCCATCTAGTCAATGTTACAGTCTTTTTGGCTCGCATTCCGGTGTTTGACGAGCTAGAGACTTGAAACTTGGTTTCAATCTAACTACTATCCCCCGTATGACTTATCCTTTTTTTTGACCCTGTGGCCCCAAAGGAAGGCCCCAAAAGGGAGGGAAAGTCACTTTTTCAGATAGATGACAATCTGGAAGTCACTTAGATGTAAATTTGGAAGGACTTTTGTCCCCCATTACTTTTGAACGCTTTGACTTAGAGGGACCCTCATAGCGGCGTTGCGATCAGCTGACTGAGAGCTACGAGGAAATCCTGAGCCTATCCCTGTATCCCCTTGCGTTGCGGAGTTGGCCCCAGCAGGGTTCCACGTGTGGGGGGGGCACATATGTGTTAGAACCTTTTTAATGCTTTCCATTGGTGGCCTTCTTACAATGCTGAGTGCTTCAGTCAGTGATTTATAACCATTTGATGGGCCGAAAATTGCACCCTTCAATGCCCTCTAGCTCTTCACTGCAATGGAGTAGAGCTTGGTGGTCAAGATGGCTGACTCAGGCTCCGTGAGACCTTTCCGTAGATGTTTTGGTCAAAACCGTGTGACTTAAAATGAGTGAGATAGCATATTTTGCCTGTCCGGGACGAAGGCCGTAAAAGGCCCTAAATTTTCATGGGCTGATGAAATCTGGTCAGACCGGAGCTGGACCCTAAAACAAGGGACTATGGACCTGGTTCTGACGTATGTTACAAAGCCCTATAAGGGCGGTCGGGAACAGTTGGGCCCATGTTCCTGGCTCGTTGCATTCCTGTGTTATCGCCGTTTTTGTATGAAGGGTCAAAAGGTCAACTTCCAGATTCTCATCTAGTCAATGTTACAGTCTTTTTGGCTCGCATTCCGGTGTTTGACGAGCTAGAGACTTGAAACTTGGTTTCAATCTAACTACTATCCCCCGTATGACTTATCCTTTTTTTTGACCCTGTGGCCCCAAAGGAAGGCCCCAAAAGGGAGGGAAAAGTCACTTTTTCAGATAGATGACAATCTGGAAGTCACTTAGATGTAATTTGGAAGGACTTTTGTCCCCCATTACTTTTGAACGCTTTGACTTAGAGGGACCCTCACCAATGCGATCTGCTCTGCTGTCGGGCCCTTTCTGAATATGCCTCGCTTGTTGGTCTACAATGTACCCTTCAAAAGTTGCTAATTGGCCCCTCCCCCACACTGTTCCCGGTCAATCTCATAGCAGCTCTTTTTTCTTTTTTTCGGCCTTTCAGCCAATTTTCATGAAATTTTCAAAAGTAAGCTAGCCATCTCTGCATCACACATGTTGTTATGCTAAAGGATTTGTACCCATGACCAGATTTTGTTAGACCTTACCCTAACCCACCTAGCTATGATGTCATGATTCACTTCCACATTTCCTTCCGGATTCCAAAGCTGGTCTAACGCATTAAATTTTTATAAACTTTGGAACAAATTTCTCTGCAATGATACAACTTAGCCAGCTCATTTTTAGACGTATATTCAGCCCTATAGAGCTTCGAGAAGTTGTATGTTCAGACTGCTCGTGCATTCTTTGTTCCCAAAGATGGCAGTCCAAAGGTCAACTTCCAGATTCTCATCTAGTCAATGTTACAGTCTTTTTGGCTCGCATTCCGGTGTTTGACGAGCTAGAGACTTGAAACTTGGTTTCAATCTAACTACTATCCCCCGTATGACTTATCCTTTTTTTGACCCTGTGGCCCCAAGGAAGGCCCCAAAAGGGAGGGAAAAGTCACTTTTTCAGATAGATGACAATCTGGAAGTCACTTAGATGTAAATTTGGAAGGACTTTTGTCCCCCATTACTTTTGAACGCTTTGACTTAGAGGGACCCTCATAGCGGCGTTGCGATCAGCTGACTGGAGCTACGAGGAAATCCTGAGCCTATCCCTGTATCCCCTTGCGTTGCGGAGTTGGCCCCAGCAGGGTTCCACGTGTGGGGGGGCACATATGTGTTAGAACCTTTTTAATGCTTTCCATTGGTGGCCTTCTTACAATGCTGAGTGCTTCAGTCAGTGATTTATAACCATTTGATGGGCCGAAAATTGCACCCTTCAATGCCCTCTAGCTCTTCACTGCAATGGAGTAGAGCTTGGTGGTCAAGATGGCTGACTCAGGCTCCGTGAGACCTTTCCGTAGATGTTTTGGTCAAAACCGTGTGACTTAAAATGAGTGAGATAGCATATTTTGCCTGTCCGGGACGAAGGCCGTAAAAGGCCCTAAATTTTCATGGGCTGATGAAATCTGGTCAGACCGGAGCTGGACCCTAAAACAAGGGACTATGGACCTGGTTCTGACGTATGTTACAAAGCCCTATAAGGGCGGTCGGGAACAGTTGGGCCCATGTTCCTGGCTCGTTGCATTCCTGTGTTATCGCCGTTTTTGTATGAAGGGTCAAAAGGTCAACTTCCAGATTCCATCTAGTCAATGTTACAGTCTTTTTGGCTCGCATTCCGGTGTTTGACGAGCTAGAGACTTGAAACTTGGTTTCAATCTAACTACTATCCCCCGTATGACTTATCCTTTTTTTTGACCCTGTGGCCCCAAAGGAAGGCCCCAAAAGGGAGGGAAAAGTCACTTTTTCAGATAGATGACAATCTGGAAGTCACTTAGATGTAAATTTGGAAGGACTTTTGTCCCCCATTACTTTTGAACGCTTTGACTTAGAGGGACCCTCATAGCGGCGTTGCGATCAGCTGACTGAGAGCTACGAGGAAATCCTGAGCCTATCCCTGTATCCCCTTGCGTTGCGGAGTTGGCCCCAGCAGGGTTCCACGTGTGGGGGGGGCACATATGTGTTAGAACCTTTTTAATGCTTTCCATTGGTGGCCTTCTTACAATGCTGAGTGCTTCAGTCAGTGATTTATAACCATTTGATGGGCCGAAAATTGCACCCTTCAATGCCCTCTAGCTCTTCACTGCAATGGAGTAGAGCTTGGTGGTCAAGATGGCTGACTCAGGCTCCGTGAGACCTTTCCGTAGATGTTTTGGTCAAAACCGTGTGACTTAAAATGAGTGAGATAGCATATTTTGCCTGTCCGGGACGAAGGCCGTAAAAGGCCCTAAATTTTCATGGGCTGATGAAATCTGGTCAGACCGGAGCTGGACCCTAAAACAAGGGACTATGGACCTGGTTCTGACGTATGTTACAAAGCCCTATAAGGGCGGTCGGGAACAGTTGGGCCCATGTTCCTGGCTCGTTGCATTCCTGTGTTATCGCCGTTTTTGTATGAAGGGTCAAAAGGTCAACTTCCAGATTCCCATCTAGTCAATGTTACAGTCTTTTTGGCTCGCATTCCGGTGTTTGACGAGCTAGAGACTTGAAACTTGGTTTCAATCTAACTACTATCCCCCGTATGACTTATCCTTTTTTTTGACCCTGTGGCCCCAAAGGAAGGCCCCAAAAGGGAGGGAAAAGTCACTTTTTCAGATAGATGACAATCTGGAAGTCACTTAGATGTAAATTTGGAAGGACTTTTGTCCCCCATTACTTTTGAACGCTTTGACTTAGAGGGACCCTCATAGCGGCGTTGCGATCAGCTGACTGAGAGCTACGAGGAAATCCTGAGCCTATCCCTGTATCCCCTTGCGTTGCGGAGTTGGCCCCAGCAGGGTTCCACGTGTGGGGGGGGCACATATGTGTTAGAACCTTTTTAATGCTTTCCATTGGTGGCCTTCTTACAATGCTGAGTGCTTCAGTCAGTGATTTATAACCATTTGATGGGCCGAAAATTGCACCCTTCAATGCCCTCTAGCTCTTCACTGCAATGGAGTAGAGCTTGGTGGTCAAGATGGCTGACTCAGGCTCCGTGAGACCTTTCCGTAGATGTTTTGGTCAAAACCGTGTGACTTAAAATGAGTGAGATAGCATATTTTGCCTGTCCGGGACGAAGGCCGTAAAAGGCCCTAAATTTTCATGGGCTGATGAAATCTGGTCAGACCGGAGCTGGACCCTAAAACAAGGGACTATGGACCTGGTTCTGACGTATGTTACAAAGCCCTATAAGGGCGGTCGGGAACAGTTGGGCCCATGTTCCTGGCTCGTTGCATTCCTGTGTTATCGCCGTTTTTGTATGAAGGGTCAAAAGGTCAACTTCCAGATTCTCATCTAGTCAATGTTACAGTCTTTTTGGCTCGCATTCCGGTGTTTGACGAGCTAGAGACTTGAAACTTGGTTTCAATCTAACTACTATCCCCCGTATGACTTATCCTTTTTTTTGACCCTGTGGCCCCAAAGGAAGGCCCCAAAAGGGAGGGAAAAGTCACTTTTTCAGATAGATGACAATCTGGAAGTCACTTAGATGTAAATTTGGAAGGACTTTTGTCCCCCATTACTTTTGAACGCTTTGACTTAGAGGGACCCTCATAGCGGCGTTGCGATCAGCTGACTGAGAGCTACGAGGAAATCCTGAGCCTATCCCTGTATCCCCTTGCGTTGCGGAGTTGGCCCCAGCAGGGTTCCACGTGTGGGGGGGCACATATGTGTTAGAACCTTTTTAATGCTTTCCATTGGTGGCCTTCTTACAATGCTGAGTGCTTCAGTCAGTGATTTATAACCATTTGATGGGCCGAAAATTGCACCCTTCAATGCCCTCTAGCTCTTCACTGCAATGGAGTAGAGCTTGGTGGTCAAGATGGCTGACTCAGGCTCCGTGAGACCTTTCCGTAGATGTTTTGGTCAAAACCGTGTGACTTAAAATGAGTGAGATAGCATATTTTGCCTGTCCGGGACGAAGGCCGTAAAAGGCCCTAAATTTTCATGGGCTGATGAAATCTGGTCAGACCGGAGCTGGACCCTAAAACAAGGGACTATGGACCTGGTTCTGACGTATGTTACAAAGCCCTATAAGGGCGGTCGGGAACAGTTGGGCCCATGTTCCTGGCTCGTTGCATTCCTGTGTTATCGCCGTTTTTGTATGAAGGGTCAAAAGGTCAACTTCCAGATTCCCATCTAGTCAATGTTACAGTCTTTTTGGCTCGCATTCCGGTGTTTGACGAGCTAGAGACTTGAAACTTGGTTTCAATCTAACTACTATCCCCCGTATGACTTATCCTTTTTTTTGACCCTGTGGCCCCAAAGGAAGGCCCCAAAAGGGAGGGAAAAGTCACTTTTTCAGATAGATGACAATCTGGAAGTCACTTAGATGTAAATTTGGAAGGACTTTTGTCCCCCATTACTTTTGAACGCTTTGACTTAGAGGGACCCTCATAGCGGCGTTGCGATCAGCTGACTGAGAGCTACGAGGAAATCCTGAGCCTATCCCTGTATCCCCTTGCGTTGCGGAGTTGGCCCCAGCAGGGTTCCACGTGTGGGGGGGGCACATATGTGTTAGAACCTTTTTAATGCTTTCCATTGGTGGCCTTCTTACAATGCTGAGTGCTTCAGTCAGTGATTTATAACCATTTGATGGGCCGAAAATTGCACCCTTCAATGCCCTCTAGCTCTTCACTGCAATGGAGTAGAGCTTGGTGGTCAAGATGGCTGACTCAGGCTCCGTGAGACCTTTCCGTAGATGTTTTGGTCAAAACCGTGTGACTTAAAATGAGTGAGATAGCATATTTTGCCTGTCCGGGACGAAGGCCGTAAAAGGCCCTAAATTTTCATGGGCTGATGAAATCTGGTCAGACCGGAGCTGGACCCTAAAACAAGGGACTATGGACCTGGTTCTGACGTATGTTACAAAGCCCTATAAGGGCGGTCGGGAACAGTTGGGCCCATGTTCCTGGCTCGTTGCATTCCTGTGTTATCGCCGTTTTTGTATGAAGGGTCAAAAGGTCAACTTCCAGATTCCATCTAGTCAATGTTACAGTCTTTTTGGCTCGCATTCCGGTGTTTGACGAGCTAGAGACTTGAAACTTGGTTTCAATCTAACTACTATCCCCCGTATGACTTATCCTTTTTTTTGACCCTGTGGCCCCAAAGGAAGGCCCCAAAAGGGAGGGAAAAGTCACTTTTTCAGATAGATGACAATCTGGAAGTCACTTAGATGTAAATTTGGAAGGACTTTTGTCCCCCATTACTTTTGAACGCTTTGACTTAGAGGGACCCTCATAGCGGCGTTGCGATCAGCTGACTGAGAGCTACGAGGAAATCCTGAGCCTATCCCTGTATCCCCTTGCGTTGCGGAGTTGGCCCCAGCAGGGTTCCACGTGTGGGGGGGCACATATGTGTTAGAACCTTTTTAATGCTTTCCATTGGTGGCCTTCTTACAATGCTGAGTGCTTCAGTCAGTGATTTATAACCATTTGATGGGCCGAAAATTGCACCCTTCAATGCCCTCTAGCTCTTCACTGCAATGGAGTAGAGCTTGGTGGTCAAGATGGCTGACTCAGGCTCCGTGAGACCTTTCCGTAGATGTTTTGGTCAAAACCGTGTGACTTAAAATGAGTGAGATAGCATATTTTGCCTGTCCGGGACGAAGGCCGTAAAAGGCCCTAAATTTTCATGGGCTGATGAAATCTGGTCAGACCGGAGCTGGACCCTAAAACAAGGGACTATGGACCTGGTTCTGACGTATGTTACAAAGCCCTATAAGGGCGGTCGGGAACAGTTGGGCCCATGTTCCTGGCTCGTTGCATTCCTGTGTTATCGCCGTTTTTGTATGAAGGGTCAAAAGGTCAACTTCCAGATTCCATCTAGTCAATGTTACAGTCTTTTTGGCTCGCATTCCGGTGTTTGACGAGCTAGAGACTTGAAACTTGGTTTCAATCTAACTACTATCCCCCGTATGACTTATCCTTTTTTTTGACCCTGTGGCCCCAAAGGAAGGCCCCAAAAGGGAGGGAAAAGTCACTTTTTCAGATAGATGACAATCTGGAAGTCACTTAGATGTAAATTTGGAAGGACTTTTGTCCCCCATTACTTTTGAACGCTTTGACTTAGAGGGACCCTCATAGCGGCGTTGCGATCAGCTGACTGAGAGCTACGAGGAAATCCTGAGCCTATCCCTGTATCCCCTTGCGTTGCGGAGTTGGCCCCAGCAGGGTTCCACGTGTGGGGGGGCACATATGTGTTAGAACCTTTTTAATGCTTTCCATTGGTGGCCTTCTTACAATGCTGAGTGCTTCAGTCAGTGATTTATAACCATTTGATGGGCCGAAAATTGCACCCTTCAATGCCCTCTAGCTCTTCACTGCAATGGAGTAGAGCTTGGTGGTCAAGATGGCTGACTCAGGCTCCGTGAGACCTTTCCGTAGATGTTTTGGTCAAAACCGTGTGACTTAAAATGAGTGAGATAGCATATTTTGCCTGTCCGGGACGAAGGCCGTAAAAGGCCCTAAATTTTCATGGGCTGATGAAATCTGGTCAGACCGGAGCTGGACCCTAAAACAAGGGACTATGGACCTGGTTCTGACGTATGTTACAAAGCCCTATAAGGGCGGTCGGGAACAGTTGGGCCCATGTTCCTGGCTCGTTGCATTCCTGTGTTATCGCCGTTTTTGTATGAAGGGTCAAAAGGTCAACTTCCAGATTCTCATCTAGTCAATGTTACAGTCTTTTTGGCTCGCATTCCGGTGTTTGACGAGCTAGAGACTTGAAACTTGGTTTCAATCTAACTACTATCCCCCGTATGACTTATCCTTTTTTTTGACCCTGTGGCCCCAAAGGAAGGCCCCAAAAGGGAGGGAAAAGTCACTTTTTCAGATAGATGACAATCTGGAAGTCACTTAGATGTAATTTGGAAGGACTTTTGTCCCCCATTACTTTTGAACGCTTTGACCTAGAAAGACCCGCACCAATGCAATCTGCTCTGCTTGTCGGGCCCTTTCTGAATATGCCTCGCTTGTTGGTCTACAATGTACCCTTCAAAAGTTGCTAATTCGCCCCTCCCCCACACTGTTCCCGGTCAATCTCATGAGCAGCTCTTTTTTCCTTTTTCGGCCTTTCAGCCATTTTCATGAAATTTTCAAAAGTAAGCTAGCCATCTCTGCATCACACATGTTGTTATGCTAAAGGATTTGTACCCATGACCAGATTTTGTTAGACCTTACCCTAACCCAACCCTAGCTATGATGTCATGATTCACTTCCACATTTCCATTCCGGATTCCAAATTCTGGTCTAACGCATTCAAATTTTTATAAACTTTGGAACAAATTTCTCTGCAATGATACAACTTAGCCAGCTCATTTTTAGACAGTTATATTCAGGACGTGGAGAGCTTCGAGAAGTTGTATGTTCAGACATGCTCGTGCAAAATTTGGTCCCAAAGATGGCAGTCCATAGGTCAACTTCCAGATTCTCATCTAGTCAATGATACAGTCTTTTTGAATCGCATTCCGGTGTTTGACGAGCTAGAGACTTGAAACTTGGTTTGAATCTAACTGGTAACCCCCGTATGACTTATCCTTTTTTTTTGACCCTGTTGCCCCAAAGGAAGGCCCAAAAGGGAGGGAAAAGTCACTTTTTCAGATAGATGAGAATCTGGAAGTCACTTAGATGTAAATTTGGAAGGACTTTTGTCCCCCATTACTTTTGAACGCTTTGACTTAGAGGGACCCTCATAGCGGCGTTGCGATCAGCTGACTGAGAGCTACGAGGAAATCCTGAGCCTATCCCTGTATCCCCTTGCGTTGCGGAGTTGGCCCCAGCAGGGTTCCACGTGTGGGGGGGGCACATATGTGTTAGAACCTTTTTAATGCTTTCCATTGGTGGCCTTCTTACAATGCTGAGTGCTTCAGTCAGTGATTTATAACCATTTGATGGGCCGAAAATTGCACCCTTCAATGCCCTCTAGCTCTTCACTGCAATGGAGTAGAGCTTGGTGGTCAAGATGGCTGACTCAGGCTCCGTGAGACCTTTCCGTAGATGTTTTGGTCAAAACCGTGTGACTTAAAATGAGTGAGATAGCATATTTTGCCTGTCCGGGACGAAGGCCGTAAAAGGCCCTAAATTTTCATGGGCTGATGAAATCTGGTCAGACCGGAGCTGGACCCTAAAACAAGGGACTATGGACCTGGTTCTGACGTATGTTACAAAGCCCTATAAGGGCGGTCGGGAACAGTTGGGCCCATGTTCCTGGCTCGTTGCATTCCTGTGTTATCGCCGTTTTTGTATGAAGGGTCAAAAGGTCAACTTCCAGATTCCCATCTAGTCAATGTTACAGTCTTTTTGGCTCGCATTCCGGTGTTTGACGAGCTAGAGACTTGAAACTTGGTTTCAATCTAACTACTATCCCCCGTATGACTTATCCTTTTTTTTGACCCTGTGGCCCCAAAGGAAGGCCCCAAAAGGGAGGGAAAAGTCACTTTTTCAGATAGATGACAATCTGGAAGTCACTTAGATGTAAATTTGGAAGGACTTTTGTCCCCCATTACTTTTGAACGCTTTGACTTAGAGGGACCCTCATAGCGGCGTTGCGATCAGCTGACTGAGAGCTACGAGGAAATCCTGAGCCTATCCCTGTATCCCCTTGCGTTGCGGAGTTGGCCCCAGCAGGGTTCCACGTGTGGGGGGGGCACATATGTGTTAGAACCTTTTTAATGCTTTCCATTGGTGGCCTTCTTACAATGCTGAGTGCTTCAGTCAGTGATTTATAACCATTTGATGGGCCGAAAATTGCACCCTTCAATGCCCTCTAGCTCTTCACTGCAATGGAGTAGAGCTTGGTGGTCAAGATGGCTGACTCAGGCTCCGTGAGACCTTTCCGTAGATGTTTTGGTCAAAACCGTGTGACTTAAAATGAGTGAGATAGCATATTTTGCCTGTCCGGGACGAAGGCCGTAAAAGGCCCTAAATTTTCATGGGCTGATGAAATCTGGTCAGACCGGAGCTGGACCCTAAAACAAGGGACTATGGACCTGGTTCTGACGTATGTTACAAAGCCCTATAAGGCGGTCGGGAACAGTTGGGCCCATGTTCCTGGCTCGTTGCATTCCTGTGTTATCGCCGTTTTTGTATGAAGGGTCAAAAGGTCAACTTCCAGATTCTCATCTAGTCAATGTTACAGTCTTTTTGGCTCGCATTCCGGTGTTTGACGAGCTAGAGACTTGAAACTTGGTTTCAATCTAACTACTATCCCCCGTATGACTTATCCTTTTTTTTGACCCTGTGGCCCCAAAGGAAGGCCCCAAAAGGGAGGGAAAAGTCACTTTTTCAGATAGATGACAATCTGGAAGTCACTTAGATGTAAATTTGGAAGGACTTTTGTCCCCCATTACTTTTGAACGCTTTGACTTAGAGGGACCCTCATAGCGGCGTTGCGATCAGCTGACGGAGAGCTACGAGGAAATCCTGAGCCTATCCCTGTATCCCCTTGCGTTGCGGAGTTGGCCCCAGCAGGGTTCCACGTGTGGGGGGGGCACATATGTGTTAGAACCTTTTTAATGCTTTCCATTGGTGGCCTTCTTACAATGCTGAGTGCTTCAGTCAGTGATTTATAACCATTTGATGGGCCGAAAATTGCACCCTTCAATGCCCTCTAGCTCTTCACTGCAATGGAGTAGAGCTTGGTGGTCAAGATGGCTGACTCAGGCTCCGTGAGACCTTTCCGTAGATGTTTTGGTCAAAACCGTGTGACTTAAAATGAGTGAGATAGCATATTTTGCCTGTCCGGGACGAAGGCCGTAAAAGGCCCTAAATTTTCATGGGCTGATGAAATCTGGTCAGACCGGAGCTGGACCCTAAAACAAGGGACTATGGACCTGGTTCTGACGTATGTTACAAAGCCCTATAAGGGCGGTCGGGAACAGTTGGGCCCATGTTCCTGGCTCGTTGCATTCCTGTGTTATCGCCGTTTTTGTATGAAGGGTCAAAAGGTCAACTTCCAGATTCCCATCTAGTCAATGTTACAGTCTTTTTGGCTCGCATTCCGGTGTTTGACGAGCTAGAGACTTGAAACTTGGTTTCAATCTAACTACTATCCCCCGTATGACTTATCCTTTTTTTTGACCCTGTGGCCCCAAAGGAAGGCCCCAAAAGGGAGGGAAAAGTCACTTTTTCAGATAGATGACAATCTGGAAGTCACTTAGATGTAAATTTGGAAGGACTTTTGTCCCCCATTACTTTTGAACGCTTTGACTTAGAGGGACCCTCATAGCGGCGTTGCGATCAGCTGACTGAGAGCTACGAGGAAATCCTGAGCCTATCCCTGTATCCCCTTGCGTTGCGGAGTTGGCCCCAGCAGGGTTCCACGTGTGGGGGGGGCACATATGTGTTAGAACCTTTTTAATGCTTTCCATTGGTGGCCTTCTTACAATGCTGAGTGCTTCAGTCAGTGATTTATAACCATTTGATGGGCCGAAAATTGCACCCTTCAATGCCCTCTAGCTCTTCACTGCAATGGAGTAGAGCTTGGTGGTCAAGATGGCTGACTCAGGCTCCGTGAGACCTTTCCGTAGATGTTTTGGTCAAAACCGTGTGACTTAAAATGAGTGAGATAGCATATTTTGCCTGTCCGGGACGAAGGCCGTAAAAGGCCCTAAATTTTCATGGGCTGATGAAATCTGGTCAGACCGGAGCTGGACCCTAAAACAAGGGACTATGGACCTGGTTCTGACGTATGTTACAAAGCCCTATAAGGGCGGTCGGGAACAGTTGGGCCCATGTTCCTGGCTCGTTGCATTCCTGTGTTATCGCCGTTTTTGTATGAAGGGTCAAAAGGTCAACTTCCAGATTCTCATCTAGTCAATGTTACAGTCTTTTTGGCTCGCATTCCGGTGTTTGACGAGCTAGAGACTTGAAACTTGGTTTCAATCTAACTACTATCCCCCGTATGACTTATCCTTTTTTTTGACCCTGTGGCCCCAAAGGAAGGCCCCAAAAGGGAGGGAAAAGTCACTTTTTCAGATAGATGAGAATCTGGAAGTCACTTAGATGTAATTTGGAAGGACTTTTGTCCCCCATTACTTTTGAACGCTTTGACCTAGAAAGACCCGCACCAATGCAATCTGCTCTGCTTGTCGGGCCCTTTCTGAATATGCCTCGCTTGTTGGTCTACAATGTACCCTTCAAAAGTTGCTAATTCGCCCCTCCCCCACACTGTTCCCGGTCAATCTCATGAGCAGCTCTTTTTTCCTTTTTCGGCCTTTCAGCCAATTTTCATGAAATTTTCAAAAGTAAGGTAGCCATCTCTGCATCACACATGTTGTTATGCTAAAGGATTTGTACCCATGACCAGATTTTGTTAGACCTTACCCTAACCCAACCCTAGCTATGATGTCATGATTCACTTCCACATTTCCATTCCGGATTCCAAATTCTGGTCTAACGCATTCAAATTTTTATAAACTTTGGAACAAATTTCTCTGCAATGATACAACTTAGCCAGCTCATTTTTAGACAGTTATATTCAGGACGTGGAGAGCTTCGAGAAGTTGTATGTTCAGACATGCTCGTGCAAAATTTGGTCCCAAAGATGGCAGTCCATAGGTCAACTTCCAGATTCTCATCTAGTCAATGATACAGTCTTTTTGGCTCGTATTCCGCTGTTTGACGAGCTAGAGACTTGAAACTTGGTTTGAATCTAACTGGTATCCCCCGTATGACTTATCCTTTTTTTGACCCTGTTGCCCCAAAGGAAGGCCACAAAAGGGATGAAAAAGTAATTTTTTGGATAGATGAAAATCTGGAAGTCACTTAGATGGTAATGTGGAATGACTTTAGTCCCCCATTACTTTTGAACGCTTTGACTTAGAAAGACCCGCACCAATGCAATCTGTTCTGCTTGTCGGGCCCTTTCTGACTATGCCTTGCATGTCGCTCTACGACGCACCCTTCAAAAGTTGCTAATTCGCCCCTCCCCCACGCTGTTCCTGTCCATCTCATGAGCAGCTCATTTCTCCTTCTTCAGGCTTTCAGTCAATTTTCATGAAATTTTCAAAAGTAAGCTAGCCATCTCTGCATCACACATGTTGTTATGCTTAAGGATTTGTACCCATGACCAGAATTTGATGGACCTTACCCTAACCCAACCCTAGCTATGATGTCATCAATTGCTTCCACATTACCATTCCGGAATTCCAAATTCTGGTCTAACACATTCAAATTTTTCTAAACTTTAGAACAAATTTCTCTGCAACAATACAACTTAGCCTGCTCATTTTAAGACAGATGTATTCAGGACGTGGAGAGCTTCGAGACGTTGTATGTTCAGACATGCTCGAGCAAAATATGGACCCAACGATAGCAGTAGCTTAAGGCACTGAAATATGTTTGAGAACGTCGCTGAAATGTGTTTGAGAGCGTCTCGAGGCGTTTCTGAAAATGTCTCTCTTTTTGATGTGTGACAGAGGGAAGAAAGGATCAACCCTCCACCCCCTATGATCCCACAACCTGAACTATGTGATAGAACTCTTAGAGGGCTTTCCAATGGTGTCTGTCGCTGGTACTGAAACAAAGTCAAGTTACTAAAACAGTGGGGGGGGGGCTGTCCATGGTGCTGAAACAAATCGAGATACTAAAGAGAGGGAGCTGTCCATGGTGCTTAACAGAGGGGGACATTAAACCTTCTCTTGAAACTAGGCAAACATTGCATCCTTTAACGCCCTCTAGCTCTTCACTGCAATGGAGTAGAGCTTGGTGGTCAACATGGCTGACTCCAGCTTCGTGAGACCTTTCCGTAGATGTATGGGTCAAGACCATACAACCTAAGATGTGTGGGATAGCATCTTTGACCTGTCCTGGACAAAGTCCCTTAAAGGCTTCAAGTTTTCATAGGGTGATGTTTTTTGGTCAGACCAGAGCTGGCCCCTAAAAATGGTGACCAGGACCTGGTTCTGACATGTTATAAAGCTCACTGAGGGCTGTTGGGATCAGTTGGGCCCATGTCTCTAGCCCCTTGCAATCCTTTTTCATCACCTTTTATATTTAAAGGACCAGAAGGTCAGCTTCCAGATTCTCATCTAGTCAATAATCAAGTCTTTTTGGCTCGTATTCCGCTGTGTGACGAGCTAGAGATTTGAAACTTGCTTTGAATCAAACTGGTGTCCCCTGTATGAGTTATCTTTTTTATTGACCCTGTGGCCCCAAAGGAAGGCCACAAAAGAAATGAAAAAGTAATTTTTTGGATAGATGAAAATCTGGAAGTCACTTAGATGGTAATATGGAATGACTTTAGTCCCCCATTACCTTTGAACGCTTTGACTTAGAAAGACCCGCACCAATGCAATCTGTTCTGCTCGTCGGGCCCTTTCTGACTATGCCTTGCATGTCGCTCTACGACGCACCCTTCAAAAGTTGCTAATTCGCCCCTCCCCCACGCTGTTCCTCTCCATCTCATGAGCAGCTCATTTTTCCTTTTTCAGCTTTTCAGTCAATTTTCATGAAATTTTCAAAAGTAAGCTAGCCATCTCTGCATCACACATGTTGTTATGCTAAAGGATTTGTACCCATGACCAGAATTTGATGGACCTTACCCTAACCCAACCCTAGCTATGATGTCATCAATTGCTTCCACATTACCATTCCGGATTCCAAATTCTGGTCTAACACATTCAAATTTTTCTAAACTTTAGAACAAATTTCTCTGCAACAATACAACTTAGCCTGCTCATTTTCAGACAGATGTATTCAGGACATGGAGAGCTTCGAGACGTTGTATGTTCAGACATGCTCGAGCAAAGTTTGGACCCAACGATAGCAGTAGCTTAAAGGCGCTGAAATATGTTTGAGAGCTTCTCGAGGCGTTTCTGAAAACATCTCTCTTTTTTATGTGTGACCGAGGAGAAAAAAGATCAGCCCCTTCACCCCCTATGATCCCCCAACTTGAAGTACGTGATAGAACTCTTAGAGGGCTTCCAACGGTATCTGTGACACATCCCAGACTACTTCCTCTCAATAGATACAACACTTAAAGAGATTAAAATTATCATTATTCGGTCCTCCTAGTGCTGGACAGGAAGTGGTTTAAGCTTCGGCTCAAGGACGCCTAGGCTCAGCGTGTCCGGGCCTTTTGAACTATGCCTCGCTTGTCCCTCTACAATTCAACATTCAAAAATGCATATTCGCTTCGTCCCAGTATTAGCCCTCGTCTCGGGCCCATTTGGGGAACAACAATGTAACAGAGACTTAGGAACCATTTGGCTGAATGTCGGGGTCGCTCTGGTATATCCTGTCAATTTTGACACTTACGACACAAAAGGAAGTTAATAAACACTTATTAAAATATATGTTGAATATTTTAGAGTTTAAGATGATAATATTTGAAAAATATGGATTTAGAGTAATTTCTATTAAAATTGGCAATCTGTGGGTCAAACTGCCACTCGTGGTCATTTTCTGTAATTTTAGATGAAAATCTGGAATTTGGGAAATTTTGGCATTTTTAGCCAATTTTAATACTTTGCTGCCATCTAGTGGTCATTTTTGACTTCCAGATTGTGAATTATTATTATGGAATATGGAATCTGGAAGTTCCATTTTCCTGTCTAATAGATGCGAAAGTGGGTTGGAATTATGGAATATAGCGTTTTCAATTCATTGTCAATGGGAAAACCTAACCCTAACCCTAACCCTAACCCTAACCTAACCCCTAACCCTAACCCTAACCTAACCCTAACCCTAACCCTAACCCTTCAAAACTACAATCCCAACAGGTCTTAAGACATATAGTCTCCCTAATACACTGGCACTTTGAACCCGTCCCCTGGATTGACTCACCGTAACCTTGTGTGTCCTCTTTTTCCGCCTCCCTGACGTGGGGTTGAACCCTGCTCTCCCAGGGCAGGAACGCTGGAATTTCCTCTACCCTATCTTCCTCCTTTCCATTTTGTGTTCCTAAGTATTTAATCTAATTTATATGTATAACCATGCATGTTGTTTTTTTTATATAAAACTTTTTTTATCCTTATTTTTTATCAGTTAGATGTGTTTTGCATGCTTCCCCCTTTGGATACATAGTTTTTAAGCACTTATGAGATTCATGGTTTTGCATGCCCTTTTATCAATTTGTATTAATTGTTGTCTACTATTATTATGTATTTCTTTGTTTATTTATTCCAGGGCCAGCTGGAGGTGTGACATGATTTACTGGCACCTTAATTTATTCAGCGCTTATATTATTGTACTTTTCTCAAATGTGTGCATGCTTATAAGTATTAACCCATATTTATTGAGCACTGGAGCCTTTTTTGCTTTCCTTCCAGATCTTTGGTTGCGGTGTTGTCTACTTCTTGTTTTATTACACTTTCCCCCCCCCTCATTTATTCCATTCACTCCCTTAAAATATCTTGGTCCCCTTTATCTTTTAGGGAGTCCATCTAAGTGAGGTAAAATTATACAACCCAGGTCTCCTAGAACCCCATCCATTTCTTCTTCAGATCAATAGGCCAGTGCCAAAAAATTATAACACTTAGACCCTAAAGCCTAACCTTAACCCAACCCTAACCTAACCCTAACCCCTAACCCTAACCCTAACCCTAACCCTAACCCCTAACCCCTAACCCTAACCCTAACCCTAACCCTAACCCTAACCCTAACCCTAACCCTAACCCTAACCCTAACCCTAACCCTAACCTAACCCTAACCCCCTAACCCTAACCCTAACCCTAACCCCTAACCCTACCCTAACCCTAACCCTAACCCTAACCCTAACCCCTACCCTAACCCTAACCTAACCTAACCCTAACCCTAACCCTAACCCTAACCCCCTAACCCTAACCCTAACCTAACCCTAACCTAACCCTAACCCCTAACCCTAACCCTAACCCCCTAACCCTAACCCTAACCCTAACCCCCTAACCCTAACCCTAACCCCTAACCCTAACCCTAACCCTAACCCTAACCCTAAGCACACCATCCTCACACGCCTCAAACAGCACTTGTACAATTGGAGAGGGTAAACTTACAACACCCTTGTTACACACTTCCAGGAACACTCCACCAGTCACCTCATCATTTCAGGATTGGAGTCCAACGACCGCTGGACCGTAGGGCAGAGAAAGAGGGCGGAAAAAATTTGGATCCACCTCTTCAAAACTACAATCCAACAGGTCTTAATGACATATAGTCTCCCTATAACACTGGCACTTTGGAACCCGTCCCCTGGATTGCCTCACCGTAACCTTGTGTGTCCTCTTTTTCCGCCTCCCTGACGTGGGGTTGAACCCTGCTCTCCCAGGGCAGGAACGCTGGAATTTCCTCTACCCTATCTTCCTCCTTTCCAATTTTTGTGTTCCTAAAGTATTAATAATCTATTATTGTATAACCATGCATGTTTTGTTTTTTTATATAAAACTTTTTTTATCCTTAATTTTTATCAGTTAGATGTGTTTTGCATGCTTTCCCCCTTTGGATACATAGTTTTTTAAGCACTTATGAGATTCATGGTTTTGCATGCCCTTTTATCAATTTGTATTTAATTGTTGTCTACTATTTATTATGTATTTCTTTGTTTATTTATTCCAGGGCCAGCTGGAGGGTTGTGACATGATTTTACTGGCACCTTAATTTATTCAGCGCTTATATTTATTGTACTTTTCTCAAATGTGTGCATGCTTATAATGTATTAACCCATATTTAATTGAGCACTGGAGCACTTATTTTGCTTTCCTTCCAGATCTTTGGTGCGGTGTTGTCTACTTCTTGTTTTTTTACACTTTCCCCCCCCCTCATTTATTCCATTCACTCCTTAAAATATCTTGGTCCCCTTTATCTTTTAGGGAGTCCATCTAAGTGAGGTAAAATTATACAACCCAGGTCTCCTAGAACCCCATCCATTTCTTTCTTCAGATCACTAGCCAGTGCCAAAAAATTATAACACTTAGACCCTAAAGCCTAACCTTAACCCAAACCTAACCCTAACCCTAACCCCTAACCCTAACCCTAACCCTAACCCTAACCCTAACCCCTAACCCTAAAACCCTAACCCCCTAACCCTAACCCTAACCCCCTAACCCTAACCCTAACCCTAACCCCAACCCTAACCCTAACCCTAACCCCAAGGTCTCTTTCACCGCCTCCTATTAGCAGAGGCTTGGTGTAATGCCCCTCTGAAGGGTTATCCCTCTAGGGGATACCCTGAGGGTTAACACTTTAGTGGTTGGAAAATGATTGACATGCGACGGCCCGTGCATACCTTTAGTCTCCACTCAACTGCGTAGTCGTTGGACGCGTGGGGAGCCTAATGGGATCTGAACTCACCTAACCCCTAACCCTAACCCATGTTGGGTGTCTAGGAATCCGGCTTGAGGAGAGGATTACAAAGAACCAATTTTGAGCTGGCTGCGACCTTCCTACGAGGACTTTTTAACTTTCTTTTCGTCAAATTTTGACAATTTTTTCATATCTCGAGAACCGTAAGTCGTAGAGACAAGCGGACACTTCTGGCGTGTCCAGAGACCCCCAAAATGGGGAGGCGGAGCTTGGTTTCATCCCTCTATCTCCTTTCGTTTTTTGTCTATTAATTTTTTTTCGTCAAGACGTGGTGTTTACCCCCTATCCTAACCCCAACCCTAACCCTAACCCCAACCCCCCTAACTCAAGCCAGTGGACACACTGTTTACATTATCTGAGTCACATGACAGAGATATTACCAAAAGAAGTTTCCTGGGATTCAGTCTAAACTTTCATTTGACTGAAAGAGACAATTATGTTGTTAATCAAAATATTCTGAGCCAATTATTATACAGCAAAATGTGGAATCACTGAATCTGTAGAGTACCGCCCAGCCCTATGTGAGAGAGATAATCAGAAAGAGGAAGAGGCACGGCAGCCAATCACAACACAGGATAAAATAAGACAATGTTAGAGAGAGAGAGATGGCACGGCGACCATGAGAGATAATCAGAGATAGGAAGGCACGGCGGCCATGACAGAGATAATCAGAGATAGGAAGGCACGGCGGCCATGAGAGATAATCAGAGATAGGAAGGCACGGCGGCCATGAGAGATAACCAGAGATAGGAAGGCACGGCGGCCATGAGAGATAATCAGAGATAGGAAGGCACGGCGGCCCTGACAGAGATAATCAGAGATAGGAAGGCACGGCGGCCATGACAGAGATAACCAGAGATAGGAAGGCACGGCGGCCATGACAGATAACCAGAGATAGGAAGGCACGGCGGCCATGACAGATAATCAGAGATAGGAAGGCACGGCGGCCATGACAGAGATAACCAGAGATAGGAAGGCACGGCGGCCATGACAGAGATAATCAGAGATAGGAAGGCACGGCGGCCATGACAGAGATAATCAGAGATAGGAAGGCACGGCGGCCATGAGAGAGATAATCAGAGATAGGAAGGCACGGCGGCCATGACAGATAATCAGAGATAGGAAGGCACGGCGGCCATGAGAGAGATAATCAGAGATAGGAAGGCACGGCGGCCATGACAGAGATAATCAGAGATAGGAAGGCACGGCGGCCATGACAGATAATCAGAGATAGGAAGGCACGGCGGCCATGACAGAGATAACATCCAAAAGATGTGTTAAAGTAACACAGAACAGCAAAGAGAGATAGTGAGATTGAGAGATAGAAAAAAGAGAGAGAACAGGAGGGAGAGAGGAGATAAAGAGAGAGTGAGAAAGTGAGAGAGAGAAAGCAGGGCTCCAGACTAACTTCTTCACTAGGAGCACACTGGCCCCCAACACTAAAGAAACTAAAATAAAACTGCTCCCAAACCCGCCCTACAACCTATTAAAATTAGAATTATTCTTTTCTTAAAACTAACTTTTATTCTTGTATGTGGATATTCTTTCTAGCCTGTTTATTTTCATCATGACCGTTTTTAATGACACTTTAATGTTTTTCCACGTTTAAATGCAACCATATGGTTGCCATGTGGACCCCTGGAGAGAGAAAGAGAGAGAGAGGAGAGAGAGAGAGAGAGAGAGAGAGAGAGAGAGAGAGAGAGAGAGAGAGAATGAGTAAGAGGAGAAAAAGACTGAGAACAAGAGTGAGTGATAGATAGATAGATAGATAGATAGATAGAAGATAGATAGATAGATAGATAGATAGCACAGTGGCTAACAGGAAAAAACAATAAAGAGAATAAAAATGAAACTTACTTTTGTAGATCTACTGAAATACAACCAAGAGGAGACATGATCAGATATGGTTTCATAAAAACTAGAAGAGACATGATCAAATATGGTTTCATTAAAAACTAGAAGAGACATGATCAGATATGGTTTCATTAAAACTAGAAGAGACATGATCAGATATGGTTTCATTAAAACTAGAAGAGACATGATCAGATATGGTTTCATTTAAAACTAGAAGAGACATGATCAGATATGGTTTCATTAAAAATAAATATGATCAGCTGAAGTCTTCTTACTGATGAGAGAATTAAAGAATCCCATCCTTGTTGTCTGTCTTTCTATCAGACAGCTTTACAGTTCTTCTTCTTCTGTGGGATTCAGAATCAGAAATACTTTATTGATCCCCGAAGGGAAACTCTGTGTTACAGTTGCTCCGATATTAGAAATATAAAGAAATATAAGGAGTGTGGATATTTGCAGTTAAAGGAATATTATGATACATTATTTACATAAACAACAACAACACAAACACATTACATACATAAACATAACTGACCACAGCTGAGAGAGATAGATAGATAGATAGATAGATAGATAGATAGATAGATAGATAGATAGATAGATAGATAGATAGATAGATAGATAGATATACTGTTATCTTAGTAATTAGTAATATCTCTTTATGGACTGGATTTATAACGCGTTTTTCGACTTAAAGCTCTTTCCAAAGTCCAGGAACCAATCACCATCACACACACATTCATACACTGTTAACAAGACACACACACACACAGGGCACACACACACGCGCAGACAGATACACACATATACACCGACACACACACTCACAGACACACTCACACAGATATACACACACACGCAAACAGACAGATACATGCACAGACACACATACACACACACACACACACACACACACACATTCACACAGATACACACGCGCAGACAGATACACGCACACACACACATACGCACAGGGCGCGCACACACACACAGACAGATACATGCACAGACACATACACACATCGACACACACAAAGACACACACTAACACAGAAACACACACACACAGACAGACAGACAGACACACGCACAGGGCACACACACTCACACAAAGACACACAGTCACACAGATATACACAGACACACGCAAACAGACAGTGGTATGTCGCCTGCATCATTAGATTAAAAAAGAAAAACCCTAAATCCAGAAACAGCTTGCAACCTTACATTTCAAAAAAGCAACAGCCACTCACAATTGGCCATGCTAAATTTAAAAATAAAGTCTAAATTATTCATTAAAAAATCAAATTCATAATAAAGCATTTGTAAGTAGAGTAAACATGGAGGAGGAAGAGTTTTGTCCTCTTTGTAGAGTAACTGGACGGTAACCTAAACAGTTAATCCGCTGATTGAAATGCCCGCGTTCACTCGGCGGTGAAAACTCTTTGAAGTTTCTTTGAAGTCGACACAAACACACAAAACTCACCGAAACGTCTCGTTTCTGCCTCCAGACTTTCACCGAAACATCTCCGTTAGTATCTCCACAGCTCCAGCGATTAGAGGCTCCTTCTGGTCCGAGAACACGGTGATGTAGGCTAATGTATATTCTGCCCTGCCGCGGCCGTTTCACCTTCAACTTCCGCGGGTCTGAAGTTCCAGGAGCCGGGAGGGGCGGGGCTATATAAAGGAGGGGCGGGGCCATATAAAGGAGATCTACGGATGCCCAGAGGGGGCGGGGCGATTTACAGAACATGACTAAGACATCTTTTAAAACTACTGTTTAGAAATAAGTTATATATAATATGTTATAAGTATTATTGTAAGTATTTAATGAGTTCATTTAAAACAGAACTTCTAACCTTTACCTGTGTCTTTATTATTAAGTAAAAATAAAAATAAAAGTGTCTCTTTTAACAACAGTCACAACGAGCTGTACGCAAAACAGGAAACAATCACCAAAACACTTTATTCAAATTAATTCATAACAATAATAACCACTAATGAAATTACTACAGTTATACGTAAGGTTTTTTATAAATAATTTACATTACCTAAGCATTTTAGTGTTTATAGAAATATACTTCATTAACTCCTACACATTATATATATATTATATATATATACTTATATACTTATACATGAGTATTGCTATTTATTCAGCCACTCTGTAGCAAAAATATTATTTCAAACATTTTAAATGTTAAAATCCAGAAATGTATTTAAAGTACATGTTTCCAAAGATGTAGTTAAAACAACAATGTGTATCACATGTGCAGCGTTAATATCAATTATCCACAGAACCAAAATATAGAACTATAGTAGAATAGAACAGAACTATCGAACTATAGGATAGAACTATAGAAGTATAGAAGAGAACTATAGAAGATAGAAGAGAACTATAGTAGAACAGAAGAGAACTATAGTAGAATAGAAGAAAAACTATAGAAGAATAGAACAGAACTATGGAACTAAAGGATAGAACTATAGAAGAATAGAAGAGAACTATGGAACTATAGGATAGAACTATAGAAGAATAGAAGAGAACTATGGAACTATAGGATAGAACTATAGAAGAGAACTATAGAAGAATAGAAGAGAACTATAGTAGAATAGAAGAGAACTATAGTAGAATAGAAGAGAACTATAGAAGATAGAAGAAAACTATAGTAGAATAGAAGAGAACTATAGAAGTATAGAAGAGAACTATAGTAGAATAGAACAGAACTATGGAACTATAGGATAGAACTATAGAAGAATAGAAGAGAACTATGGAACTATAGGATAGAACTATAGAAGAGAACTATAGTAGAATAGAAGAGAACTATAGTAGAATAGAAGAGAACTATAGAAGTATAGAAGAGAACTATAGTAGAATAGAACAGAACTATGGAACTATAGGATAGAACTATAGAAGAATAGAAGAGAACTATGGAACTATAGGATAGAACTATAGAAGAGAACTATAGTAGAATAGAAGAGAACTATAGAAGAATAGAAGAGAACTATAGTAGAATAGAAGAGAACTATAGAAGAATAGAAGATAACTATAGAAGAACAGAAGAGAACTATAGAAGAATAGAAGAGAACTATGGAACTATAGGATAGAACTATAGAAGAGAACTATAGAAGAATAGAAGAAAACTATAGAAGAATAGAAGAGAACTATAGAAGAATAGAAGAGAACTATAGAAGAATAGAAGAGAACTATAGAAGAATAGAAGAGAACTATAGAAGAATAGAAGAGAACTATAGAAGAATAGAAGAGAACTATAGAAGAATAGAAGAGAACTATAGAAGAATAGAAGAGAACTATAGTAGAATAGAAGAGAACTATAGAAGAATAGAAGAAAACATAGAAGAATAGAAGAGAACTATAGAAGAATAGAAGAGAACTATAGAAGAATAGAAGAGAACTATAGAAGAATAGAAGAGAACTATAGAACTGTAGGATAGAACTATGGTCTGAGGGTCTGTGTGTTGTTGTAGGTGGGTGTGTTCAAAGTGTGTGCGTGTGTGTGTGTGTGTGTGTGTGTGTCTGTGGTGTGTGTGTGTGTGTGTGTGTGTGTGAGAGAGAGATGGGAAACGCAGAGAGCCGGTCCAGAGCCGCTCCGGTCCGCCTGCCGATGCCGGACCCAGCCGTGCTGGAGGAGAAGTTCTCCATCGCCCTGGTAACAACACCCACACACACACACACAACACACACACACACACACACACACACACACACACACACACAAACACACAGGATACAGCAGGTAGGCATGTTGAGAATAAAAAGATATTCATATTTTATCTGTTAGTTCCTGATGATTATTTGTATATTATTATTATTTGTATTATTATTATTTGTATATTATTATTATTATTATTATTATTAGGGTTAGGGTGTCCTAGCACGAAGTGCAAGGAACCTAATGTTTTTGTAGGGATTATTATTATTCCGCACCATCGCTGTCATTTTTTAGGGCTTTACCATGTGGGAAAATTCATAAAAACTTGCACACATGCCAGACGTATGAAAAATGATTAATTTCTGTAGTGATTGGGCTCGGCCGATGACAGAGTGCTCCACAGCGCCCCCTACCGTGCACCCTGACAAACATAATGTCATAATTTATCATACTAACTTTTGATGTTGACGACCTCAATATATACGAAAACTCACAAAACTATGCACCCACGTAAACACCGGGGCGCTTTGTGAGTCTGTTCAGCGATTTGGTCCATACCTGTAAGCGGGCTCTGTAGCGCCCCCTAATGTGTGGAAAGGCCTTACCTTGGACATAGTACTCCAGTCTTCACCAGATTCGATTCGCATATTGCTCGAACCATTGTGAACATATTTTACCCATTTACCTTCATTAGCTCCGCAAACCACAAGGTGGCCGTTTGAATTTATGAATTGTTATTTGTTTTACATTCTTTCGAACTCCCCCTGGGCCGTGACTGCAATCTTCTTGAATCTTGGCAGGTAGTATCTACTGACACTCATGATGCAAAGTTATCCAAAGAATTGGGCTTAGGGTTAGGTTCGCGAAAAAGGTGAGCGTTATAGAGGACCAACTTCCTGTCAGGGTTGTTGAAAGAGGAAGTTGCATATCTTGCCAAGATTTATTCCAATTGCCACCAAACATGACACAGTTGTTCCGCATAGCGGTGTGAGCATCCATGCCAAATTTAGAGTCAATAAGCCATTAGATGGCGCTGTTAGAATTTGTTTTAGAATGTTTTATTTATTTTTTAATTATATTTTTTTCTTCCTGTAGGCTATTGAAACAGGAAGTTGTGTATCTGGCCAAGATTTATTCCGATTGCCACCAAATATAACTCAGTGCTACTTTGAAGAAACTAGAATATAAGACATGTTTTCAGTTATTTCACAATTGTTGATTAAGTACATAATTCCATATGTGTTCATTCATAGTTCTGATGCCTTCAGTGATAATCTTGAATGTAAATAGTCATGAAAATAAAGAAAATGCATTTGAATGAGAAGCTGAGTCCAAACTTTTGTCCTTTGTGCTCAAAGCATTAAAAAGGGGAGTTTGGATTGTAGCACCCTCTACAGTGACGGTCAGTTTGTTCATATTGATTTATTTTCAATAATATGGAAGCTACAGTGGAGGTAAAGCGGTAAAATCTCCACCGCTGGAAAGATCTTTAGACCCACTAGACACTGGATAAATCCCCAAAATGCCTACCCTCGCCTTTTTACACTGGCTAAACATAAACTTCTCTAAATGTGGAGATGTCGTGTGCAAAAAGAAACAGGCCCAGTCCAAAAAGTGTGGAAAGAATAATGTTCCTTAGAAAAATGGTTGAGTGTTCCCTATCCCACATTACACAAGCACACTCAACTTGGGCCATATTTTCCAAGCACATCCTCTGTTTCCCCAATGCACAAATTCATCAATCTTTATTTTCAAAAGAATGAGATCCCACTGTTAGTATATGGTTGTGTGACTAGTCTAAAGCCTCCTATCCACTATCTTGTCGGGATGACTTAGATGCAGCCTTGGCACTTCACCAGACGAGGTCGCTGCTACTGAAGCTTTTAGTAAGGAACCTATTTTCAAACCAATTCCTCTAAGTGGTCCAGTGCTTCACCAACGCTTCGTTGGCCCATCACTACCTGGTGCCATCCTTGGGACTTTGGCACTACTATATTTTGTAAGTAATGCAACAATGTCAAATACCTTGTCAAATCAATTCTGATTCACCCACAGCCCTGATTTGATTGTAAAAGATCAATGAAAAACATATAGATAAGGTTTCAGAAATTATTAAATTACTTTATTTGTATTTCCTCTTGAAATTTTTATAATGCACCAAAAACAGAAACAAAAAGAAAGCACGGAAAGCAAAAGAAGGCATTAGCATGACTAGCCAGGCCTTTAATGTGTTTGGCTAAACTGCTACACAGACCCCTCCTGGGGGGGATATCTCCAGAGCCCCACAGCTGATGAGACAAAAAGACAGTCGGAGGGACATTTGGAAAAGCATATATGTTGCGCAAATTAATTTATCATATTTTGCTGGGTGCATTTATATTTCAAACTCTAATAGCGACAATTTATCTACATTATTTATTTATATATGTTTTATTTACTGTATTGTATATATCTAGTAAATATCATCTGGGACCAGACCCTATATATCTAGTAAATATCATCTGGGACCAGACCCTATATATCTAGTAAATATCATCTGGGACCAGACCCTATATATCTAGTAAATATCATCTGGGACCAGACGATATATATCTAGTAAATATCATCTGGGACCAGACCCTATATATCTAGTAAATATCATCTGGGACCAGACCCTATATATCTAGTAAAATCATCTGGGACCAGACGATATATATCTAGTAAATATCATCTGGGACCAGACCCTATATATCTAGTAAATATCATCTGGGACCAGACGATATATATCTAGTAAATATCATCTGGGACCAGACCCTATATATCTAGTAAATATCATCTGGGACCAGACCCTATATATCTAGTAAATATCATCTGGGACCAGACCCTATATATCTATAAATATCATCTGGGACCAGACCCTATATATCTAGTAAATATCATCTGGGACCAGACCCTATATATCTAGTAAATATCATCTGGGACCAGACCCTACATATCTAGTAAATATCATCTGGGACCAGACCCTACATATCTAGTAAATATCATCTGGGACCAGACCCTATATATCTAGTAAATATCATCTGGGACCAGACCCTATATATCTAGTAAATATCATCTGGGACCAGACCCTATATATCTAGTAAATATCATCTGGGACCAGACCCTATATCTAGTAAATATCATCTGGGACCAGACGATATATATCTAGTAAATATCATCTGGGACCAGACCCTATATATCTAGTAAATATCATCTGGGACCAGACCCTATATATCTAGTAAATATCATCTGGGACCAGACCCTATATATCTAGTAAATATCATCTGGACCAGACCCTACATATCTAGTAAATATCATCTGGGACCAGACGCAGATGTTTGTCCTCTGCAGGACACCGTACAATCACAATTAATAAATATCTTCTCTAATGACAGACTTTTATTCTGAAAAACAAATCAGTAGTTTTTAAGTAAAATTACCTTATTCATACAGTACCTCAACATAAGAAACAGAATATATGTCTGCCTGCCTGTCTGCCTGCCTGTCTGTCTGTCTGTCTGTCTGTCTGTCTGCCTGTCTGTCCGCCTGTCTGTCTGTCTGCCTGCCTGTCTGTCTGCCTGTCTGCCTGTCTGCCTGTCTGTCTGTCTGTCTGTCTGCCTGCCTGTCTGTCTGCCTGTCTGCCTGTCTGCTGTCTGTCTGTCTGCCTGCCTGTCTGTCCGCCTGTCTGTCTGTCTGCCTGTCTGTCTGTCTGCCTGCCTGTCTGTCTGCCTGTCTGTCTGTCTGCCTGTCTGTCTGCCTGTCTGCCTGTCTGTCTGTCTGCCTGTCTGTCTGTCTGCCTGCCTGTCTGTCTGCCTGTCTGTCTGCCTGTCTGTCTGTCTGCCTGTCTGTCTGTCTGCCTGTCTGTCTGTCTGCCTGCCTGTCTGTCTGCCTGTCTGTCTGTCTGTCTGTCTGCCTGTCTGTCTGTCTGCCTGTCTGTCTGCCTGTCTGCCTGTCTGCCTGTCTGTCTGTCTGTCTGTCTGTCTGCCTGTCTGTCTGCCTGTCTGCCTGTCTGTCTGTCTGCCTGTCTCTCTAGGTCAGTGGAAGACAGTCTGTCTCCAGCGTTTGTCCGGGGTGAAGGGCCACAGACAGTCTGTGATGGCGGAGGTGAACGCTCGCGGCTCTACGCTCAGGTTCAGCAGCTCCAGACGACAACAGTTCAACTGGCTGTTGATTGGTCGAAGAGTCGCAGCCGGCAGCTGCTCCGTCAGCTGCAGACAGACAGGCGCACAGACAGAAAGACAGACAGAGAAACAAACAGACAGACAGGTAGACAGACAGAAAGACAGACAGAAAGACAGACAGAGAAACAAACAGACAGACAGACAGGTAGACAGACAGAAAGACAGACAGAAAGACAGACAGAGAAACAAACAGACAGACAGACAGGTAGACAGACAGGCGCACAGACAGAAAGACAGACAGACAGAGAAACAAACAGACAGACAGGTAGACAGACAGAAAGACAGACAGAGAAACAAACAGACAGACAGGTAGACAGACAGAAAGACAGACAGACAGACAGACAGAGAAACAAACAGACAGACAGGTAGACAGACAGAAAGACAGACAGAAAGACAGACAGAGAAACAAACAGACAGACAGACCAGACAGACAGGTAGACAGACAGAAAGACAGACAGAAAGACAGACAGAGAAACAAACAGACAGACAGGTAGACAGACAGAAAGACAGACAGAGAAACAACAGACACACAGGTAGACAGACAGAAAGACAGACAGAAAGACAGACAGAGAAACAAACAGACAGACAGACAGGTAGACAGACAGAAAGACAGACAGAAAGACAGACAGAGAAACAAACAGACAGACAGACAGGTAGACAGACAGAAAGACAGACAGAAAGACAGACAGAGAAACAAACAGACAGACAGGTAGACAGACAGAAAGACAGACAGAGAAACAAACAGACAGACAGGTAGACAGACAGAAAGACAGACAGACAGACACACAGAGAAACAAACAGACAGACAGACAGACAGAAAGACAGACAGACAGACAGACAGGTAGACAGACAGAAAGACAGACAGACAGGTAGACAGACAGAAAGAAGGACAGAGAAGAAACAACAGACAGACAGGTAGACAGACAGAAAGACAGACAGACAGTATATTAATAACACAAACATGTAACACTGATCAAATATTGATGAAGGTAGGCGTAAAATATGAAAATATGTATTTACAGGAATGAGGTGGTTGGACGGCAGGTTGAAGGCTGTTGCCATGGCGACGGCCATCTCATATTTGGTCATCTGTTCTTTAGCCGAAAAATGAAAGATCCTTTGATGGACGGGTCCTGGAGGAGAAAGACAGGAGGGGAGACAGGCAGAGACAGACCACACACACAGAGAGAGAGAGAGACACACAGAGAGAGAGAGAGACAAGCATATAGATCAGTAACATATGTGTGTGTGTGTGTGTGTGTGTGTGTGTGTGGGTGTGTGTGTGGGGTGTGTGGTGTGTGTGTGTATATATATATACACACAAAGGCCATATTCCTACCTGTCTCTGTCTCAGTCAGACAGACAGCCCCACCTGTCTCTATCTCTGTTCCTTCACATGTTTTTATCTGAATTATTGATTGATAAAAAATTCTAATTTTTTTTTTTTTTCTTAATTTAAACAGTAACTTGATGAACTTCCTGAATCGACTCTAGGAAACACGTTGGCTCATCAGATTTGATCTTGATGATTTTCTTCTTCTGAGATGAACGCTGATGGAATAATAATAAATAATAATCTGCTGAATAAATAAAGGAGACGAGAGACTTTCTGGATTAATTCATCAGGAACTCGTGAAAGGAAATGGCCGACAAACGTTAGGCCGAGCGTGGGACGTCCTGGGAGACAATGGAAGACGCTCAGACAGAGAGACATGTCTCCAAAAAGAGTCTGGGAATAAATAAAAGACAAGTGCATCTGCATTGTCATAGCAACGTGTGATAGCGTCGTTTTTTTTTTAGCTCGATATGTCGCTATCAGCTGGAACAGGAGCTCTGTAGCCTGTCCTATAGTGATCATGTGATGTTGTCCCATAGTGATCATGTGATGTTGTCCATAGTGATCATGTGATGTTGTCCCATAGTGATCATGTGATGTGGCCATAGTGATCATGTGATGTTGTCCATAGTGACATGTGATGTTGTCCCATATTAATCATGTGGTGTGTCCCATAGTGATCATGTGATGTTGTCCATTATGATCATGTGATGTTGTCCATATTGATCATGTGACGTTGTCCATGTTGATCATGTGACGTTGTCCCATGTGATCATGTGACGTTGTCCCATGTGATCATGTGACGTTGTCCATAGTGATCATGTGATGAGGTCCCATAGTGATCATGTGATGTTGTCCAATATGATCATGTGACGTTGTCCCATGTTGATCATGTGACGTTGTCCCATGTTGATCATGTGATGTTGTCCATATTGATCATGTGACGTGTCCCATGTTGATCATGTGATGTTGTCCATGTTGATCATGTGATGTTGTCCATGTTGATCATGTGATGTTGTCCCATAGTGATCATGTGATGTTGTCCCATATTGATCATGTGGGTGTTGTCCCATATGATCATGTGATGTTGTCCCATAGTGAGCATGTGATGTTGTCCCATAGTGATCATGTGATGCTGTCCCATAGTGATCATGTGACGTTGTCCCATGTTGATCATGTGATGTTGTCCATGTTGATCATGTGATGTTGTCCATGTGATCATGTGATGTTGTCCCATAGTGATCATGTGATGTTGTCCCATATTGATCATGTGGTGTTGTCCCATGTTGATCATGTGATGGTTGTCCATATTGATCGTGATGTTGTCCCCTATTGATCATGTGGTGTTGTCCCATGTTGATCATGTGATGGTAGACATCTGTTGTGTGATTCAGTGTAAATGAATGGAAACACCTTAAAATGTCTCCAAACAATCAGATGTCCAGTCTGACCCTAAAACAGCATGTGATGTCATCACCACAGGTTCTTATTGGCTGTAAAGCCGTTGGATGGTGATGTCATCACCACAGGTTATTATTGGCTGTAAAGCCGTTGGATGGTGGTGTCATCACACAGGTCTTATTGGCTGTAAAGCCGTTTGGATGGTGATGTCATCACCACAGGTCTTATTGGCTGTAAAGCCGTTGGATGGAAACACACTTCCACCAGATTTATTCTCAGGAGCTTTTACCAACTCCAGATCATTAGATGGAAACGTGGACGGAGACGGAGCTTCGGTCTCAGACAGACAGCCCTACCTGTCTCTGTCTCTGGGCCAGCTTCCTGCAGACAGCGGCCACGTCTCTGGCTCCGTGGGGAACCTCTGCAGACGGTGATCCAAGGAGCCCTCGGAGATGTTCTGGACGTCCAGCCACAGAGACGTTACAACACTCTCCGTCACAGACTCCCCTCCCCGAACAGAACGGGCACCCGCAGCACCGCCGCACTGAGAGAGAGACAGACCGGCAGGGAGAGAGAGAGAGACACAGGTGAGAATCAGTTAAACTGAGTCTCTACTGGGCAATGCTGTTCTCCACACGGGGAGCTTCTGCCTGTAGAGTCCTTTACAGATTAGGAGGGACAGACAGGTACCTGGACAGTGTCTACACAGAGAGAGAGGAGAGACAGCTACCTAGAAAATGTACACACAGAGGAGAGGGGAGAAAGACAGGTACCTGAAAAGTGTCTACACAGAGAAAGACAGACAGGTACCTGGACAGTGTCTACACAGAGAGAGATAGACAGGTACTGGACAGTGTCTACACAGAAGAGACAGACAGGTACCTGGACAGTGTTACACAGAGAGAGACAGACAGGTACCTGGACAGTGTCTACACAGAGAGGACAGACAGGTACCTGGACAGTGTCGAAGTGTCTCTCCTCTCCCTCCACCTTGCTGCGTCCGTAGGCGTTGAGAGGACTGGGAGCGTCGTCTTCTCCGTACGGAGGTTCCTCCCGTCAAACACGTAGTCCGTGCTGATGTAGAGCAGGAAGGCTCCGCACGCAGCTGCAGGTACATGACATCATCATCGGTCTAGACTGCTCTTTATGAAAGACCTGGGAGATTAAAAACATCCCAGAGTCCTGGTCTAGACCTGCTTTATGAAAGACCTGGGAGATAAATAACATCCCAGAGTCGGTCTAGACTGCTCTTATGGAAGACCTGGGAGATAAATAACATCACAGAGCCGGTCTAGACCTGCTCTTTATGAAAGACCTGGGAGTAAATAACATCCCAGAGTCCGGTCTAGACCTGCTCTTTATGAAAGACCTGGGATAAATAACATCCCAGAGTCCTGGTCTAGACCTGCTCTTTATGAAAGACCTGGGAGATAAATAACATCCCAGAGTCCGGTCTAGACTGCTCTTATGAAAGACCTGGAGATAAATAACATCCCAAGGCCGGTCTAGACTGCTCTTATGAAAGACCTGGGGATAAATACCATCCAGAGTCCGGTCTAGACCTGCTCTTTATGAAAGACCTGGGGATAAATACCATCCCAGAGTCCGGTCTAGACCTGCTCTTTATGAAAGACCTGGGGGATATAACATCCCAGAGTCCGGTCTAGACCTGCTCTTATGAAAGGACCTGGGGGATAAATACATCCCAGAGTCCGGTCTAGACCTGCTCTTTATGAAAGACCTGGGGGATAAATAACATCCCAGAGTCCGGTCTAGACCTGCTCTTTATGAG